>NW_005353838.1:6903085-6915533 GCF_000412655.1 Myotis brandtii | reverse complement strand
TATGACTGGTGTTGATATGAGTTGGCATTCTCTGAGCATGTATTACCTGATAAAAATCAGATAATTAGAAAATTATCAACCAATTTATTCATTATTAATAGATGTTAAAAGTTGTTATACCTTGAAAAAATTCACATTTTGACTTTCATAATTCACAATTCTAGACTTAGCAGTAATCGTTATGTACTAATAATTAGAAGGAAGTCCAAGTTCTCATCTCCCATTTCCTATTAGACAATTAGCACCTAGTTCTCAATTCAGAATGCTTAGGAAGTGATTGACCTAACTAGATACACATCTATCTACATTTATGCTAGAGAAGATTATATTAGATATAGGTGAAGTGATAAATTGGTACTACCAGGTACTTTAGGAATTAAATAGATTTGTGGTGTGATATGGGACTAGCTATCATTTTTTGGGAAAATGCTTTTCAAGTTCCAAATACACTGAGATAGGAACATAACCTAATTATACATCATGAGCGGCATTGTTGTAAATTTCATCAATTTCTGTTAGAAAAATTGTATTCTTCCTCCTCACCTGCATCCCAGATTGGTTTTATAAATCCTCATAAATCTTATTTGAGCATTGAAATTAGAGAGATAATTTTTTCTCAGTCTTAGCCTAAGAATTGATTCAATTGTTTTTATTCATTTTAGGAAATCTACGTTCTTCAATGTATTAACCAATAGTCAGGCTTCAGCAGAGAACTTCCCGTTTTGCACTATTGACCCCAATGAGAGCAGAGTACCTGTGCCAGATGAAAGGTTTGATTTTCTTTGCCAGTACCACAAACCAGTAAGGTAAGAAAATCTTTATGCCATTTTTTATTTGGTCACCCTGTATAAACTGTTAGTGATATATTTAAAATCATGTAGAAAGTTTTATTTCCCAAAATTAATATAGCAGTATTGTTTTGGGTTGCAAAGTAAAGCAGAGCATGGACAAGGGTGAAAAAGTATACATCTGGTTGTTAACAATTGCAGTTATTTTTTCTGGGGAATATGAAATAGAGGGAGTAATTAATCTTATATGATCTCATTTATGTAAAATTATACATATATGTGTATATTCATAGGAAAATGTATGAAGATCAAAAATTACTTGATGGTTATCTCTGGGTAATGGGATTTTAAGGTGATTTTTACTTCATTTTTTAAATTCCTCTGTATTTGAAATTTTTATAACAAGTATGAATTATTTCTTTAATTATAAAAAATAAGATAATACAAGTTTCTTGTAGGAGGTTCAGATAATATGGAAATGTATAAAGAGAGGAATAAAAATCACCTATACTTTTACCTTGATATAGTAAATACATTGGAGCTATATTTTTCCATTTTCCCCTGAATGTGTGCACATGTACTTACAGAAATAGGATACTTTTTTACTTGGGGTATTATTAATCTTTTTCTAGATTTAAAAACATGAAGTAAACCATAATTATTATATAAATATACACTATCTTTCCCTTTTATTGAGAATTTAGTTTGATTTTAACTTTGCATTATTTTGAGTAAATCCCCAGTTTTTGTCTCTAGCTCTGAATTCTGCTGAACTCCAGACATGTATCTAACTGCCTTCTTGAAATTGACACTTGGGTGCCTCAGATTTGACATATCCAAAATGGACCTCTTGATTTCACTCTGCCTGTGTCACAATAGTTCTTCCTTAAGACTTTTGTGATTCATTAAGTGGCACTATTATTTTTCTAGTTGCTTAAGTCAAGACTCAAGATTTATCCTTGATTCCTCTTTTTTCTCCCCTACATTCAATCTATTAGTAATTCCTATGAGTTCTAACTACAAAATATATACCAAATTCATTTACTTCTCCAACTTCCATCCACTAGTTTTAGCATTAATTGATTTTTTGATTATTACTCTGATGATTGTCACATAGTGATTTTGTAATTCTATAATTTCTTCGTCATTAGTTGGCATTCATTCTACTATAAGGAGGTGCTTTCTTCTCTTTATTCATATCACTGTTAATCAGTTACAATCTATCACAGTCATTGAGCTCAAATTATATCCCTCAAATTAGTTCCTTAAGGTAACTTTGGTGTCCTTTTAAAAAATGTTTTATTTTTAAATGATTTCAAATTTATATAAAAGCTACAGAATTACACTTAGAATGCTTATATACCCTTCATGTAAATTTCTCCAAACCTTTGAGAATAAGTCACAGACTTGATGCCACATTGCACTTCAGTTCTTCAGTTTGTATTTATGAAATGCAGACACTTTCCTACATAACCACAGTAAATCCATCAAAATCAGGACATTAACATCGATCGAATATTACCATCTTAATTCACCAGTTCCATTTAGATTTCTCCAGTTGTCCCAATAATGTGCTTTATAATGTAGCCAATCTCTTTTTTTTTTTTTTTAAATATTTTATTGATTTTTTTTACAGAGAGGAAGAGAGAGGGATAAAGAGTTAGAAACATCGATGAGAGAGAAACATCGACCAGCTGCCTCCTGCACATCTCCTACTGGGGGTGTGCCCGCAACCAACGTACATGCCCTTGACTGGAATCGAACCCGGGACCCTTCAGTCCGCAGGCTGACGCTCTATCCACTGAGCCAAACCGGTTTCGGCTGTAGCCAATCTCTTAATCCTAATGGGTTGTCTCCTGATTTGGACCCTGGATAGCGCCCCAGTTACTGTTGCGCCGCCTTCTCTCCCCACTCTGTCTCTCTTTGTGTGGGCCCTTGCCACTGCCAGACTGTGTGATCATGTGACATTGCTGAAAATTTTCAGAAACATGAAGAGAATAATTTTTAAGCTCTTGGACTTAAAATTTATTGAAATTTTTGGCAATGAGGAAATTAATTCTTAAAATTTCCCCTGGCTTTCCCTTTAGTAGTGAACATCGACTAAACACCTGTATGGATTTTGGCCTCTGTGGTCAAGCAAATAAAAAATTGACGATGATTCAAACTACTTTTTCTTACTACCCCAAACTTCTCTGCTATATTGTGAGATTTTAGTTTTTTGTTCTTTTTTAAATCTCCACCTAAGGATATGTTTTTATTGATTTTTAGAGAGAGGAACAGAGAGAGAAACATTGATCAGTTATCTCCCATATACACCCTGACCAGGGATTTAACCTGCAACCTAGGTATATGCCCTGACTGGGAGTTGAACTTTCAACCTTTTGGTGTATGGGATGACGTTCCAACCAACTGAGCCACCTGACCAGGGCTTAGATTTTTTTGATGAAGGAATATCCTATTCAACCTGTTTCTATTGAAGAAAAACATATAAATATTTTTAGTATGCTGCATTCATTATATTATAGTGATTAAAAAGATTTTTAGCTTTATTGTTTTAGTGTCAAGAAAGTTTATAAGAACATTATTTTGCTCAAATAGTCATGAAATTATCTGTATAGTCATCAAATATCCTTGAATTAGTACTCAAGTTTTTTGGTTTTTTTTAATAGTTTTACTAGAAGCCAGGTGCACGAATTTGTGCACCAGTGTGGTCCCTTAGCCTGGCCTGTGGGATCAGTCCGAAACTGGCTCTCTGACATCCCCAAGGGGTCCCGGATTGTGAGAGGGTGCAGGCCAGGCTGAGGGACCCCCACTGGTGCACAATTGGGACTGGAGAGGGACATGGGAAGTTGGCCAGCCAGACAGGGACCGCGGGAGGGCTCCAGGGCATGGCTGGCCCGTCTCTCTCAGTCCCTATCGGCCTGACCCCAGCAGCGAGCTAACCTACCAGTCGGAGCATTTGCCCCCTGGTGGTCAGTGCACATCATAGCAAGAGGTTGAACGGCCTTAGCATATCATTAGCATATTACACTTTGGTTGAATGGATGACCGGACAGTTAGCATATTAGGCTTTTATTATATAGGATTGATTTCAGAGAGTAAAGGAAAGGGAGAGAGAGATAGAAATATCAATGATGAGAGAGAATCATTGATTGGCTGCCTCCTGCACATCCCCTACTGGGGATTGAGCCCACAACCCAGGCATGTGCTCTTGACCAGAATCAAATCCGGGACCCTTCAATCCGCACTCTATCCACTGAGCCAAACCAGCTAGGGCCAGTTTTTTTTTGTTTGTTTTGTTTTTAGATGTTGTGTTACTAGTTTAAACCTTAAATCTAGAATCAGAATTAAGAAACTAATTTTCATTACAATATAGAATCTTAGAACTATAGATTGTCCTGTTTAGTTTCCTTATAAAAGGAACCCCAGAAAGGGGAAATGATTTTTTCAAGACTACACATAGTTAATGTCAACCAGGAATAGAACCCAAGGCTTCTCATTTCAAATTCAGTGCCTTTTCACTCATATCTATGCTACTGAACTTTATATTTATCATATGGGTGGTTTTAATTTTTAGAAATATCACTTAGGATGAGTTTGGTTGTACTTAACATATTGACTTCAACATATCCTATATAATAAAAGGTTAATATGCAAATAGATTGAATGGTGGAACAACCGAACAACCAAACAACCGGTTGCTATGACGTGCACTGACCACCAAGGGGTGCACACGGAGCATGACAGGCGGTGGCTGCGGTGGGATAGTGGAGCAGGTGAGCGGGGGCGCCGGTCACTGTCATCCAGGCGAACCTCTGGTGGTTACTGAAAATTCTTTGCTCCTGCGCACCGTGATCCTGCCCGGTGCTCGGAACCTCCGCTTGCATCCACTGCCGACACTGACCCCACTTGCACCCACAGCCAGTGCTGCCGCTTGCACCCGCTGCTGGTGCCCAGTGCCAGTCCTGATTGCTTGGCGCCGTCAGCAGGTGCAAGTGGCAGCTGCCAGCCCCGATCACTCCTGAAGACTTCTCCACCTCCCCCTTCTCCTAAGGGGTGATTGGGACAGCAGCCTCTTCTCATACCTGCTGACGGCGCTGGCCCCAATCGCTCCACACTGTCAGCAGGTGCAAGCGGGGCTGGCGTTGTCAGCACGTGGGAGTGGTGGCGGTGGGAGCGGGGCTGCTGGCAGACAGGGGACTGGGGGTTGGGCGGGGGCATGGAGGGTGGGCTGAGACCTGGCCCTGTGCCCACTGCAGCCTCGTGGCCTACAGTTCCTTTCAAGGTGCACGAATTTGTGCACTGGGCCCCTAGTTGTTTTATAATAGGTAGCATGATGTTTAGTGTTGGTTTCAGTAACTCATTTGTGTAGAATTGGTGTCTTTTCTCTTTCCATTTTACTTTCTTTATCAGCTTGATCATAAGATTGCTTTCTCTTTGTGGTCATAGGCTGTGTCTCAAATCTTGGACTTGGATACTTTCTCATCCATGTTCATTCAGAGTGGAGGATGAGGGGTTTGCTTCTAGAAGCTCTGTCAGAAGACTCATGAGCCAGAAGACTGCTAAGCCCCTTTGGCAAACCTCCTTAAGTCTTTCTAGGCAAATGGGGCAAGGTGAAGGTCTTAGAATCATTAATCATGCCTAGGGGAGGAGATTAAACTGCCTGGTATAGGCCTAAAGTATATGCCACCCTTTTAGAGGTAGGGGTAGAGCCAGCTTCTCCAAAGCTCTGGGATACCTTGGGGAGGTTTGGCTAGCCAAATGAAAATCAATATAGTTACCAAGAGAAGGAGCAAAGGATTCTGGGGAGGCAACCACAATATCCAACAAAAAAAACTAACCACATTTTGTGTGCATTTCTTGTGGATTTGCTGATAACAATTGCCAAGTAATTACTATCTGTATAAAAATTTTTTATGGAACAATTACTTTTAAAGGATTCATTTTCCATGCAGATAATAGGGAAGTATTTTGTGGAACTTTCATGTTGTATTTTATCATATGGTGAAACTGACATTCTAAAAAATGAATATTCTTTAAAAATTGACAGAATACATACATACATACAACTCTAGCATACACCTTTGTCATGTGATGTTGAAAACTTTATTTACTCATATACCTTAATTTCCATTTCTATATAGCTGACTGGTTTTCCTAACTTGGTTTCTGATTTGTGTTAACTGTGACTTTACTTTGAGCAAAGCAAAGGTTATTTTGTATATATGTTTAATTCGGTTGCTGTTGTTAACAACTGGATTATTACTGTGGTAACTGGATCACATCATTACATGCAGTTTTGGGCTATATAATCTATATGGTGATTAAATGTGAACCCAGATATCCTGTGTTTGAATCCCCACAACTGGTTTTTTAATTGCTCTAAGGCTTAATTTCCTCATCTGTAAAGTAGGCTTAATAAATAACACCTACCTGATAGAATTGTTTTGAACATTGAAATGATAATGCATGTAAAGCATTTAGTCCAATGCCTGACACAAGGTACGGTGGCTTATTCTATGATGATTACCTTGCATTGAATCAGTATACTCTTTAAATGTTCTCTACTGCGTGTGTGTGTGTGTGTGCATGTGTGTGCATGTGTATATGCCAATTAGAATATGATAATATGTTTTAATCTTTAGAGACACAATAAAAACAGCTACTCTGCTTTATAACACTTACCTAGGTAAGAAAGTCCTAATGTACTAAAAAATTATTTCTTTTTTGTTTTGTTTTTGTTATTTATTTATTAAATCATTATTAAGAGTCTTCTAAACATTATTTTAGAAAGGAAAGAATTAGGCCCTGGCCAGGTGGCTTAATAGGGTAGAGTGTCATCCCAATACGCAAAGCTTGTGGGTTCACTCCCCAGTTAGAGCATATACAGGAAGCAACCAATGAATGTATAAGTAGTAGAACAGCAAATTGATGTTTCTATCTCTCTTTCTCTTCCTTACTATCTCTCTCAAAAGAAAAGAAAGACTTAATTCATGTAAAATGTTTGGGAAATCCATTTGGTTAATTAATAGGTTTCTTTTTAAAAAAATATAATTTTGTCGAATTTTTTTCTTTTTTTTTTAGAGAGAGAGAGAGAGAGAGAGAGAGAGAGAGAGAGAGAGAGAAAGGGAGAGGGAGAGAGAAAGAGAAACATTGATAAGAGAAACATTGATGTGAGAGCAGATGGCTGCCGCTCCTTACTATCTCTCTCAAAAGAAAAGAAAGACTTAATTCATGTAAAATGTTTGGGAAATCCATTTGGTTAATTAATAGGTTTCTTTTTAAAAAAATATAATTTTGTCGAATTTTTTTCTTTTTTTTTTAGAGAGAGAGAGAGAGAGAGAGAGAGAGAGAGAGAGAGAGAGAAAGGGAGAGGGAGAGAGAAAGAGAAACATTGATAAGAGAAACATTGATGTGAGAGCAGAACATCAATTGGCTGCCGCCTGTACACCCCCTGCTGGGGATGGAGCCTGCAACCAGGCATGTATCCTGACCAGGGATTGAACCAGCAACCTTTTGGTGCGTGGGATGATGCCTGACCAACTGAGCCACACCTTCCAGGGCAATCATAAATGGGTTCTTAGTACTGTTTTACAATAAAACCATCTTTTGTTTTTTTTTCTCAGTAAAATTCCTGCCTTTCTAAATGTAGTGGATATTGCTGGTCTTGTAAAAGGAGCTCACCAAGGACAAGGCCTGGGAAATGCCTTTTTATCTCATATTAGTGCCTGTGATGGAATCTTTCATCTAACACGTAAGTACAATTGCTTATATACTTGACTGATTTCATTATGATCAATGTTTTCTTTCCGTTATTGCTCAAATAAAATTAGAAATGCCTGTTTAATAGAAGATTTGCTTTACTTCACAAGATGTAATTGTGGATTCATCTGTTAATTGTGACTCTAATGTTATTTAGTATAATCTCCATATGAGAGTGCTTATTCCATAGCAAGTGTATGATGTGTAGATATTATATTCTAATTTAATATTGTCCCCCGTTTTGGATTAGATTCATTGAGAAGTTTTTATGTGAAAGTAATTTGTTAATTGTAGAGGCATTTTGAAATTTTCTTGTCGAACTTTTATGCATTCTTGCTTTTCCATGTGCCGAGAAAGCGGAATTGATAGAGGAGCGGATTCCATTATTTCAGAGGGGAGAAGGGCGCCCAGGTTATTAATTAGAAATGAGGAGATTAAGGGGAGAGGGATATAAAGCAGAGAGAAAACAGGTAGAACTATGTGTTGGTTTGTGTTCTTTTGATCACTAAAGTGAGCTAAATGCATGTTAAGTAAATCTCTGATAGAATAGAAAGGTTTAGGTTAAGGCTCAAGTTAAGGCTGCACGTTAGTTAGGGAATAGTGTTATAATGAGAAAATTAATGCAAACAAAGGAAACAGATTAGAGGTAGGGGCCAGCTGTGGTCTGGTTTAGTGTTTTTGTTTGTTACTGGTTCTTGACTATATACCTATAGCAATTGAAAATGAACATCTAGAAATAGATATGTCAGTTTGACTAATTTTTTTGTCATTTGGATTTAATAAAATTGTACTATTTTTTTGTATGTCTTTTGAAAAAAATTCACTTGCCTAGTAATTCATTTTTATTGTATTTTACAAAAGCCTGCCACTAGTGTTTGAGAAGCACTGATCTAGGTAGCTTCACCTTGGATGAAGGAATGGAGACATCTTCTGGAAGGGTTGTGGTACAGGCAAAGAATAGAGTTATGGGTGAGGTGGAGATGGTGGAAATTTTGTTATGTAGAGTAATGTACATTGGTGAGAGCCTCTGATTTTCTGACGGATTGTTTTTTTGTTGTTTTTTTTTTTCATTGGTTCTGGTGACCCATATGAGAGTTTCAAAGAGAGGGTGGAATCAAATGTGACTCCTGGGTTTCTGGGCTGGGCCAGTGGAATGATTTTTGATATTATTCACTGAGATATTAAATATAGAAGCAGCAGCAAGTCTTGGGAGAGAGTTGATAAGTTCAGTTTGGACAGTTTTTTTGAATTTGTATACCTAGGACATCCATATAGGAGATGTCTATAAGGAAGTAGGATTGATAGGGCAGGTGTGACAGGAATTTGGGGGCAAGAGACTGAAGGTTTGGGTGTGAGCATGATTAAACTGACAGGTAGAGTAGAGCTTAACACAGGGTAGGAGTGAAAATAGGAGAGGACTGAAAGGTGGAAGGCTCATTGATCTGATTTCCTGATGAGCTTCAAGAACAGATATGCTGGGTATAAAGGGGGTATGTGGTTAGAGAGGGATATTTGACTTAAATTTTCAAGAGCTGGAGCAATTTAGGATGATGGTAAGATCCTGATAATGGCCTGAAACCATTAATAAATGTAATCAAATCTTTGGTTTTATTGTCTTTTGTATAATATTTATCTGACTTGTTTTCCTAACTCTTAAGGGGAAAATGAATTTGGTTAGGATTATACATACTTTATTGTATTTCAGTCAGGCTAAAGGTATTATTAAGAAAGGAAAAAAATATTGCTAAGAAAGGAACAAAATAGATCCAGAGACAGAGAAGCATGGAACAGACAGGTGAATATCAGAGGAAAGGCGTGGGTGGAGAGAGATTAACCAAAGAAGTTATATGCATACTAGAGGTCCAGTGCGCGACTTTGTGCATGGGTGGGGTCCCTCGTCCTGGCCAGTGATCCTGGTGATCAGGGCTGTGGGAGATTGGCCGGCCTTGGGGGGCGGGGAGGGGCCACGGGAGGTTGGCTGGCTGGGGGGAGAAGGGGCCACGGGAGGTTGGCTGGCCGTGGAAGGTTGACTGTGGGAGCGCACTGACCAGTGGGGGACAGCTCCTGTGTTGAGTGTTTGCCCCCTGGTGGTCAGTGCGCATAATAGTGACTGGTCGACTGGTTGTTTGCTCGCTTAGGCTTTTGTATGTATAAGATATGCATAAGCTATGGACACAGACATAGGGTGAAGGCCTGGGTGGGAATGGGTGCAGGGTAGAGAGGGTCAATGGGAGATAAAAAGGGAACATCTGTAATACTTTCAGCAATAAAGATACATTAAAAAAAGAAAATAAGAATCTGTGATTGCAATATAAATAAATAAATAATCATCAATATGGGAAAAAAGAGTCTGTGGTTGGTCTGTGGCATATTGGGAAAAGACAAGTTGTAGGCACAACCAAAGCACATTCCCAGAAATATCAACTGAACAAGACAAGTACTCCCCTGGGACAATTCCTGAGTGTTCAGACAGACTATACCATTGTCCAATATCCATTCTCTCCTTCATTCCAGGTAACATAATTCCTAACTGAACATATGGCCATCACAATATTAATATCTTAAATTTTTCTTTTTAGTAATTTTAGATAAATCATACATTGGAATAGATAAAACATTTACATGGTTACAAAAGAAAATTGATATACTATTGGAGTGTACATTGTGAAATCTTGTTCCTACCCACATTTTGATTCCTCTGTTTTGCTTTTATAAGTGATGACACTTACTAGTTTCTTACGTTATTTTTCAGAGCAACGGTTGGGAAACTTTTTCTTTAGTGGGTCAGATAGTAAATATTTTGCTTTGTTGCATGTTCTTCCGTGTGTGTGGTGTGTGGTGTGTGTGTGTGTGTGTGTGTGTGTGTGTGTGTGTATGTGTGTTTGAAATCCTTTAAAAATGTAAGCATTATTCTTACTTCTGGGATCATATAGAAATAGGACATAAGACTTAGTTTGTTGATCCCTGATCTAGAGTTTCTTCATGTAGTACAGGCACATGGGAATGTATTATGTGTCATCCTTGTTGAAAATATTTTTATCAGTCTTTTCCTTAGATATCTATCTTATGTACTTTTATTTTTAGAAAGTTCGTATCCTCCACATGATCAGGTAAATATTCACAACTGTTTAAATTTATTTTTCTTTATTTTTCTATTGAGATATAAATAGTAAAGTGCATAAAACTCACAAATCTGAAGCATAATACAGCTGGATGCATTTGTACACATGTGTACATTTGTGTAATCACCATGTAGATCAAGATACAGAACATTCCTGTCACTCTTCTCAATCAGCCCCCACTCAGGGTAATCACTATTCTGGTTTATATTATCATTGATTATTTTTGCTTATTGTTGAACTTCATATAAATGTAATCATACATTCTATATTCTTTTGTGCTCTCCTCCTTTCAACATATGATGATGAGAGTCATCCCTATTGTGTATACTGGTATTGATAATTTGTATTTTGTGAAATTAGAAATTTGGATTTTATTCATTTTATGGTTGATCTGCAGGATTATGCTGTTTAGTTAACAGAGTTGATGTTCTAGCAACTATATATCAACACACTGTGAATGGATTTGAGTGGGAAGAAGTGTGGGGCAAAAAGAACAGCCAGGAGGTTCTTGTAGCATTTCATGGAGGAAATAATGAGGGCTGGATTTTGTAAAAATGTCCATGGCAGTCAAAGGGAAAAACAAATTTGAGAGTCATTGTAAAGAAGGGATAGGCTTTTCTTATATCTCTTATATCTCTTATATCATGATAGGCCTTTCTTACATCTCTTATGGACATCTTTTATTCTCTTCAAATAAAACTGCCAAAGATTTAATACAGAATAGGGAAATAACAACCATATTATGGAAAGAAAAAATTCTTTTTAAATTTATACATGCAGCAACTTCTGGTAATAGATCTTTTGTTTAGAAAAACGATTAATTTTTTCCTCAAGTTTAATGGGCCAATGTGACTTGTTTTTACTGATTTTTTAGAAGCAATATAATTTCCTATTGTTAGATTTTTAAAGCTTTGAACATGATGGGGTTATTGATTTCACTGAATCCTTTTGAAGCTGGCATTAGAAGTTTTGAGGTGGTATTTTAACAGGAAGTGAAGGCATTTGTGTGCTATCTGAAGGACAGCACCTTTGTCAGTTTTACTGTATCTACTGTCACGCTATCTATCTATACTAATAAAAGCCTAGGTGGTCTTCGCACCCTTGCGCACTATGTTGTCACAAGATGACCCACAAGATGGCCGCCACAAGCTGGCCACCATGAGATGGCCACGCACACAGTGGAGGCAGGGCCCGTAGGCCACTCCGCGTGGTGAGGCCTGGGGGTCCCGCGGCTCCGCATGGCATGAAGGAGGCCGGTCCTGGCATCTCCGTCACCTCCTGAGGAGGAGGCGGGTCCTGGTGGAGGTGGCGGGTCGCGGAAGGGGAGGGCAGTTAGGGGCCATCAGGCCAGCAGGGGAGCAGTTAGGTGTCAATCAGGCCAGCAGGGGAGCAGTTAGGGGGCGATCAGGCTGGCAGGCAGAAGTGGTTAGGGGCAATCAGGCAGGCAGGCAGGCGAGTGGTTAGGAGCCAGCGGTCCCGGATTGTGAGAGGGCCTAAACCGGCAGTCAGACATCTCCCAAGGGGTCCCAGATTGGAGAGGGTGCAGGCTGGGCTGAGGGACAACCCCCCCCCCCACCCCCGTGCACGAATTTTGTGCACTGGGCCTCTAGTCTACACTAATAAAAGAGAAACATGGTAATTGGCGTACGACCGCTACCCTTCCCATTGGCTAATCAGGGAGATATGCAAATTAACTGACAGCCAAGATGGCGGCCGGCAGCCAGGCAGCTTGAAACTAACATGAGGCTTGCTTCCTTCAGTGACGGAGGAAACCAA
>NW_005353838.1:6901003-6901985 GCF_000412655.1 Myotis brandtii | reverse complement strand
TCGGCCCTACCCTGAGCGTGACTGGGGGTGGCATCGCAACCTCCCAATCCGCCCTGCTCTGTGCATGACAGGGGGCGGTGCCCCAACTCCCCAATCGGCCCTGCTCTGAACCCGACCAGGGGCTGCACCTAGGGATTGGGCCTGCCCTCTGCCACCTGGGAGCAGGCCTAAGCTAGCAGGGCGTTATCTCCCGAGGGGTCCCAGACTGCGAGAGGGCACAGGCCGGGCTGAGGGACTCCCCCTTCCCCCCGAGTGCACAAATTTTTGTGCACCGGGCCTCTAGTATATATATAAAAGCCTGCGCGACTGAACAACCCGTCAGTTGGTCGCTATGACGCACACTGACCACCCAGGGGGCAGACACTCAATGTAGGAGTTGCCCCCTGGTGGTCAGTGCGTTCCCACAGCAGGAGTACTGCTCAGTTGACTGACGGGAGCTAGACGCAGGGCTCATGGCTGGCCGCTGCAGCCCGGAGATTACAGCAGAGCAGTAGTGAGCCTACGGAGCGGCAGCGGTGGCAGACGCAGCAGGGCCGAGTTGAGCAGGAGCGGCAGGCAGGAGTGGCAGACGGCATTGGACTGCTGGTTTCGGCCCGATCCCCGCAGGATACACCAAGGGACCCCACCGGTGCACGTGCATCTGGCCTCTAGTTTATAGATAAAAGTAGTTCAAGTTTCTCAACATGTACTTAGATATATGACCATGTAGACTAGAAATAAAAGTTCTGCTTTCTGAGCTATGGGTCAGTTTTGTTACCAATTTAGAAACATATAGGAGGTTCAGATTTACAGAACTGTTCATTATAAAGTATACTAGGGGCCCGGTGCACAAAAATTTGTGCACTGGGGAGGGGGTTCCCTCAGCCCAGCTTGCCCCCTATCACATACTGGGAGCCCTAGGGGATGTCCTACTACCTGCTCCCTGCTCCCCTTGGGGAGTGGGCCTAAGCCACAGTCTGGCCACCCTTTGTGGGAGTCGAAC
>NW_005353838.1:6892145-6899912 GCF_000412655.1 Myotis brandtii | reverse complement strand
GATCGCTGGCTGGCTCCTCCCTGACCCAGGCCTAAAGCCTCAGTCTGTGGCTTGGAGCCGACATATGCAAATTAGCCGCCATCTTGGTTGTCAGTTAATTTGCATATACTCACTGATTAGCCAATGAAAAGGGTAGCGGTCGTACGCCAGTTACCATGTTTCTCTTTTATTAGTGTAGACTAGAGGCCCAGTGCATGAAATTTGTGCAAGGGTAGGGTCCCTAGGCCTGGCCAGCAATCAGGGCTGATCTGTGGGGCAACTGGCGAGGTGATCAGGGGGCCCCCACTGGCACCCACCTTGACTGGCCTGGGGCCTGCGGGCTGGGGGCAGCTCCTGTGTTGAGCGTCTGCCCCCTCGTGGTCAGTTCGTGTCATAGGGACCAGTCGTTCCACCAGTCGTTCCGCCATTCAGTCAATTTGCATATTAGGCTTTTATTATATAGGATAATTATAATTATGTATAGTTGTAGAAAACAGAATTTCAAATGCAATTTGATTATTTTCAGCTAAGTTGGTGTGTGTATGCACATGTGTGTAATGTATGTGGGATGTTGGTGGTAATGGTGGGAATATGGGATATACTGCCCTGTTTTTTCCTGAGTTCTATTCTAGTTAGCTTTTTAAAGTTAAATTTTCTGCCTGTGGATTTATTTTGAACTGTTTGTGTGAACTTCAGTTGCATTTATTATTTTGCTCTGCTGACTTCTAAAAGGAATTTTAACTGTCTTACAATAAAATACATTAAAATAACAGGAAAAAGATGTAAGTGCGTTAATGAAGAGTGATAATTAAAGGGAGTGGAGAGAATGGATGGTCAGGAGCCTGAGTATATGGTAACACATAACCCATACCAAATAAAATTGTTAAAATTGAGAATAAACCTTACTACTGAGCATTGTGGCAGCCAAGGCAAAGAGAATAAAATATGGGTTGTCTAATTTCATTTATATTTGATATCTATCAGAAGAGATAACACTTTCTTAGCTCTAAATTGAAACTTATTGCATTTTTGTAGCAGAGGCCTGAGGCACAACCCAGCGTATAATGTTTTCTGTTAGCTTGCATAAAAGGCAGTAATTTGGAAGCAATCTTTTACTCCTCTTATAATACTTAATAAAAACAGAGGGCATAGAGTTAGATTTTTTTTTTCCTGAAGTACTCATCTTTTCTGGAGTATTTACCTATATGGGTATACAGTAGTATGTATTTGTAGCTCCACTTTATACAGGGGATAAGATAACTATGTAGTTAGCATGTTTTTAAGCTACTTTTTCTGGGTATGAACAGGCTTTGGCAGTTATGGCCCAGCAATATTAACAATAGCGTGTGTCTGAATAGTTAGCATTTTATTTTGATTTTTAGAAGAAGGGAAATGATTATTAAACAACTGGTAAATGTTAGGTACTATGGTAGATTCTTTCAAATATATTATTCTATTTAACCTTAACATTCTGCAGGATTGTTGTTATCCCAGTAGTACAGATGAGGATATTGAGAGAGAAAGGTTCAGTAATTTTCCTAGGGTACATAGCTAGTAAATTGGGAGCCTATCTTTCTTTTTTAAAGTTCTTTCTCTTTCCAGTCTTCCCACCATACTACACTGCTTTTGTACATTTTTAAATCTGAATGTGTAGTATGTTTAAGATTCGTGTGTGTGTGTGTGTGTGTGTGTGTGTGTGTGTGTGTGTGTGTGAGAGAGAGAGAGAGAGGGGGGGGGGGGAGAGGGAGAGAATTAAAATGCTTGGTGTACATTGTTTTTCAGAGAATACCTGCTGTGCACAATAGTGGCCTTTGAGGCATATCAGGAGATATTTCTGAAGAGATAGGTGCTGTATAATGATTTTAAAAGAATTAGGTTATAGTTTTTGTTCTTTTGTTGCCATCAGATATTTATTGAGCACTTATTATGTGCTAGGTGTGCTAAGTGCTTTATATGAGGAATTTTATTTAATTCTCAGAACATGTCAGAAGTGGGGTAGAGAGAGGTTAGAAAATTTGTTCAAGATTACACAACTGGTAGACGGTATAGTCAGGAGTAGTATCATTCAGGTAAATCTAACTCCAAAACCTGCACTGTTAGCCTTTGTACCAGTGCTGACCAACAGAAATTTAATGTGAGCCATAAATGTGAGCTATATGTATAATTTAAATATTTCTGATAGCCAGATATATTTTTTAAAAAGTAAAAAGAAGGGGTGAAATGAATTTTAATAACATACTTAATATAACAAAAATACTATGGCAACATTTAGTCAATATAAAAATTATTGATATATTTTGGTAACATGTCTTTGAAATCTGGTGTGTAATTTACAATTAGAGAAGATCTCCATTTGAATGAGCCACATTTCAAGTACTTAACAGCCACAGGTGGTTAGTAGCTATAGTATTGGACAGCTCAGCTCTGCATTATACTCATAGAAAGAAATTTGAAGAAACATCAAATCATTGATAGATTTTTGGACAATAGAATTGTGGTGGAGAGAGAGACAGGTGACTTTTCATTTTACTTTAGACTCTTGGCTTTTTTTTAAGTGAATATATATTCTGACTTTTAAAACAAAATTTCCAATTTGAATACTAATATAAAGTGTTTACAAATGATTCAAATAAAATTCTCCAGAGTTCTGTATTAAAACAATGAGGAGATGGCATTTGCTTAGACTCTTGTGATTCAACAGTTGTCAGGGATCTATTTCTATCTCTATAAAATGTTTGATTTTTAAGCTGGATAAATCATAATGGCTCTGCTGGGATGATTTAGTGTAGGAGTTTACGCTCACATAAGTAAATTAGTGGGTTTTGTTGTTAAAGAAGTTACTTCCTTGATTGCTCTCACAGATTGTTTGTATGGTCTGTTCCTGCCACAAAGTGATCCTTGGATTTCTCAGATGGCTTAGTGAGCGCGTGCCTGTTGAGGGGAGGATGGGACGCTGCACGGAAGGCAGAACTGCCCTTATACCTCTTTATCCAAATAACTAATATTTTTGTGTGCAATTATCTCTTCCCCATTCTATGTCTTCTTGATGAGGGGATATTATCCAGCTTCCTCTTTTTTCACTCTGGGAGCCTGACTGAGGGAACCTTATTTTGGCCACCTAACCTAAGCTGGACTTTGAAAGATGAAAAGATTGAGAGACTGTCATTGAGAATTCAGTATTTCAAATGCAATTTGATTATTTTCATCTACATCCTCTCCTCCCACCCTCACCCCCAATATTAAGAATGATGATAGGGAAAGAAGCATGGTCTTCTAAATATATTCTTAGCAATTTTATTGTCTTTATACTAATTGTTTTAATATGCACAATGCAAAGTCACCTAAACAAAATTCCTTTGCTGATTTGTCAAAGCAAAGGGAAACGATTGCTAGTCATTCCAGCACTCTGTTGTTTGAATATAATCAGTAGCCATCTACTTGATATCAAAAACTGTTCCCTTATAATAGATAGAATTATATGCAATTAGGGTACAAAAACTTGTGCCTTAGGAAAAACGAGTATCATACCATAGTGCATATAAAATTATAATTTAATTATGTGTTTGTACCCCTTCCCTTCATACCTTATGAGTACACAGTTTTGTTTTTTATCAGATTTCACTCTACCTTCTATTATATAAAAAGCCTGTGGTCATCACGCCATCACACCATAACGGCTGATCAGCAGGAGGCTGTGTGCGTGGGGTGGGCGGGGCTGCATGGCGGCGAGGAGCGCGCAGGTGTGTGGGGACTTGACTCTGGAGTACTTGACTGGAGGCGCGGGTGGGTTTCTGGGTCCCGCCTCCTGCAGCGGTGGCCGTGGGACTCTTTCTGGGTCCCGCCTCCCGCAGCGACTGCGGGACTCTGGGTCCTGGGTCTTGTGTGATTTCGTGTGCTGGGCCCCTAGTTTAATTATAAATGGCCAGATGTTGTTACTTTAAAAATATTCATTATATATAAAAATTAATGATATAGGCTTATTATGAACAAATTGGAAATAATTCAGTTGTTCAAGTAAAATTTCATGTTTGTCCCTTGTTCCCAGTCTCCAGAAGTAATTGCGTTTCCTTTGAAAAAATCAGGAAGGATATATGCTTATTTTCTTCTATTGATTATACGGAAGAGGTTAGTTGCTTTTTGAATTTACCTTCAATGTTTATTTTCCTTAGAAAAAGGAGTCTATTAAATAGAGCATTTCAGTTTTTGGGATAACTGCTAATGGTACTGTTTGATTTTAATGTCATTTCTTTTTGTTTTGAAAGGTCTACCCAGTTTTATAATTCTTAGAAAATACTTGTCTTCTCCTGAGCCCCCCAATATGATTTTAAGTTATTCATTGATTTTACTTATATCTCAGCCTTCACCCTTCTTAAACTGGGCCGACAAGTTCTTACCCATAGAGAGCTAAGGTAATCTATGTAGATGATTTCTGTGCAGATGGTTAGAATTTTTGGCTAGGAAAAATAAAAGTCCTTCTTCCTTCTCCTTTGTTATTAATGACAGATGCATTTCCATTCTGTTTTATATTACTGTCCCTCTGTATCTGTTTGAATTTAAATACCTAAATTGCTTAGAGCTTTAACGTAAGATTCCAGTGAGCTCCTTTAGTTTTTTGTTGCCTGTGTTTGCTAAAAAGAGATGAAGGTAGCACTGATGGAAGAAATAGGTTTTAAGTTGCCTTTCTAGTTTATATGGAATTGGAGCCCTCCAGGCACTACAACTTTATTGAACTGCTAAATGAGAAGGTAAAAATGCCTTCATTTAATTGCCACCCCCTCTTAGGTTAAGTTGGGTGTTTATATGTTTTGTAAATCACCTTTAATTACCACAAACATAAATTACTGTTTTCAAGAGCCCACCTCCCTCTCTGATAAGCACAGTCATTTAAAAGTTTAAAATGAGTCACACATTTTTGCATAGACACAAATTGCCAATATAAAGCTGTTTTTGATTGTATCCTAAAATAATGGAGTTTTTTTCGTTGGGTCCTGTAATTTTCTTTTTCAGCAGTATTTATTAATTTAATCTAGTATTGGATTGCAGTAAACAATCTGACCAAAAAGCATATGTTTTCTTTGTTTCTTTGGTACAAATTCAATGGATTAAGTAATTATGCAGTGGTTCTCATCTACATATACAATGCATTCTAATAACCAACTCTGTTTACTGTGGGAAATATTGTAGCAGTAGGAAACTGTTCCTTCTACTTTGCATTGTAATATTGTATGAAGCTATTTAATCTACTAGCTATTTCCAGTTTAATTGCTTGAATATATCCTCATATTCATAGTGGTCTTATATCTACTTTAGGTACATGAGGCATTCTCATTTTTTTCTTGAATGTCTTTTCTGACATGTTTTAGAGATCTTGTGTCCTGTCCTCTTTGCTCAAAATACAACTATATGGATTCTTTTTAAACCTCTTCTCTCACTAATGAGTTGAAATTACTCAGGGATGTGAGGGCAACTTCTAAGGTCCTGGAGAGTCTCTTGATCTTTAAGCATCGAATTTTTGAACCGTATTTTTCTTAGTTGTCAAAACACTGTCATTATGTTAAGTTAAAAATGTAAGTATTGAGACTGATTTGGTTTTGAAAAACCAGTGCATTCATTGTTACATTTAACTTGCATGAATGAAATCAGATGAGCACTTGTGTTTTATTACATGAGCCTTCAATTTCCTCAAACTTGTCCTTTTGCAAATTTTACACTGACACCCTTAAACCATCCATTGTATGTTGGACACAGTTTTTGTACATCAATGACATAATTTTGAGCTTGTGGTTTGATAGTGTAACTTGCCAGCTCAGGCATTTGAAGGAAAGGTGGGGCTGCTTCTAAGGGCTACAGGCTGTGTAGCAGCACTGGTCCTTTAGAACCTTAAGTTTCCTCTCCTCTGCGTTGGTGAAGTCAAGTCGTCCCTTCAGAACTCCCAGACTGGCTCTGAGTCTGGAATTTGCTTGTCTAATCTGTGATATCCTCTTCCTGGTCCACCTTCTCCACTCCAAATCTGTCTTTGCTGTCCTTGCTCCCTCTGTGGGAGGGAAGAAGGAGCACTGCCTGGCTGGCCTAGACTTGACTGACTCAGCTCTTGCCATAGTACCTAAACAAACCCATTGTGCCACCAGACCTTTAGATATTTTGCACTTTACATAGGTAAGGAGTTGGCTCAGGGGAAGGTGGTTTTGTTCCTCTTCCCTCGAACCTGAGATGAAAGGGACAACAGTATCCACCTTCTCTTCAGGCCAGTTGGTCTTCTTCTCTCTCATGCCAGGTTGTCAGATGGATAGAAGAACTGAAACTATGGGTTATACATTAATTTATAGCTTTCTGGGAATATTGGAATATGTTTTTAGTTATTTTGTTATGATAGATAATTCTCCAGTGAATGACTTTATTATGTATCCTTTTGCCTTTATTGTACTATTTCTTCAAGTATTTATTAAAGAAGAAATTGAGTCAAAGGATACTTATTTTACCATATATTTAACTTTTGCTAGACATTGCCATGTTGATTTTCAAAAGGAATTCTTGAATTTGGTTTTAGTAGAATTACCATGCCTTATTTAAGCAACTATGAATGCAAATTATACAGTATATATTGGGAACAACTTAAAGTGTATATAAATTGGTGAACTAAGATTACCTCATAACTGTTTACCCTGTGGAGAGTAAGAGAATAGCTGGGTGACTTGCATAGGGAAACAGCTGGAGATGCCCTAAGAGTGAGACTTATTTCTAAAGACTATATAGCTAGGCAGTTGTTGGGAGAGAATAGAGAAGTCTGAATGCCCTGGAATTCATTAGGATGATGGTTTGTACATGGTCTGCTGTACTTGGCAGGATTTTGCAGTTGATCTCTGAGTTAAGTTTGATGTAAATTATGACCAGACTATAATTTTAATCCTCTGTGGTAATTTCTTTCTGCTCTTTTTGTCAGCCTTTCTTTTCTAACTTTGTGATTAATGGATGAGAATTTAAAAGTTTGCTTGGATTTGAGAGGCTTAGGAGACTGGCCTATTTTACTTGTAAATAGAAGGTTTGTAGTGAGTATATACATAGAAGGATTATCCTATATAATAAAAGAGAAACATGCAAATTAACCATCCCTCCACTATGCTCAAGCCATGCCCACAAGCCAATCAGGAGCAAGTATGCAAATTAACCCAACTAAGATGGTGGCGGCCACGGAGCTGGAGCGAGCAGGAGGCTTGGGTTGACCCTGGCGATGGAGGAAGCCAAGCTTCCTGCCTGCCCTGGCTGGCCCTGGGCTATGCTCAAGGCTACAAAATTTCAATTATAGAATATAAATAAATCCCAGATACCTGCTTCCAGCCCGCCAAAAAAAGAAGAAAAGGAGAGGCTGGGAGCTTGGGTCTCTGGGGGGTGTGGCCAGCCTGAAAACGGCCATCAGCCCCTCACCCAGGCTGGCCAGGCACCCCAGGGGGACTCCCCCACCCTTTAGGGGCTGTGGGCAGCCTGAAAACGGCCCTCACCCCTCACCCAGGCGGGCCACACCCCCATGGGGTGAGGGTCCCCGCTGGGGGGCTTGACCAGCCTGCAAACAGCCATCAACCCCTCACCCAGGCTGGCCAGGTACCCCAGTGGGGACCCCCACCCTGAAGGGAGTGTGGCCAGCCTGAAAACAGCCCTCAGCCCCTCACCCAGGCTGGCCACACCCCCATGGGATGAGGTTCCCCGCAGGGGGGCTTGATCAGCCTGCAAACAGCCATCAGCCCCTCACCCAGGGTGTCCAGGCACCCCAGTGGGGACCCCCACCCTGAAGGG
>NW_005353838.1:6884796-6891724 GCF_000412655.1 Myotis brandtii | reverse complement strand
ATGTCTGACTGCCAGCTTAGGCCCGATCCCTCTGGGAGCGGGCCTAAGCCAGCAGGTGGACATCCCCCGAGGGGTCCAAGACTGCGAGAGGGCACAGGCTGGGCTGAGATACCCCACCGAGTGCACAAATTTTTGTGCACCAGGCCTCTAGTTATATTATAAACACCACTATTATTTCCACTAAATGACTTGGATAACATTTTACTAGGAAATCTACTTAGTATACTTAGACGTGGTGTCTGTGAAAATATATACATGTTTATGTATTATATTTCCATTAGAGGCCTGGTGCATGAAATTCGTGCACGGAGGAGGAGGGTCCCCTCAGCCCAGCCTGCACCCTCTCCAATCCAGGACCCCTTGGGGGATGTCCGACTGCTGGTTTAGGCCCGATCCAGCAGTCGGACATTTCTCTCACAATCCTGGACCGCTGGCTCCTAACCACTCACCTGCCTGCCTACCTGATTGCCCCTAACTGTCCCCCCTGCAAACCTGATCACCCCTAACCTCCTCTGCCTGCCAGCCTGATTGCCCCTCACTGCCCCCCCTGCCGGCCTTGTCGCCCCTAACTGCCCCCCTGTTGGCCTGATCACCCCTAACTATCTCTGCCTGCCTGATCGCCCCCAATTTCCCTCCCCTGCTGGCCTGATCTCGCCCTCCCCTGACGGCCTGTGGTTGCCCCCAACTGCCTACCCTGCCAGCCTGGTCACCCCACACAGCCTGCTGCTTGGTCATTTGGTCACCCCTCACTAACCCCCCTGCCGGTCGGGTCACCCCACGCAGCCTGCTGCTCGATTCTTTGGTCGCTCCTCACTAACCCCCCTGTTGGCTGGCTCACCCCACACAGCCTGCTGCTTGGTCATTTGATCACCCCTCACTAACCTCCCTGCCGGCCTGGTTGCCCCACTCAGCCTGCTGCTCGGTCGTTTGGTCGTCCCTCACTAACCCCCCCTGCCAGCTTGGTCACCCCACGCAGCCTGTTTGGTCGTCAGTTCGCTTGTGATGGTCGCTTAGGCTTTTATATAGATAGATATTCTTTTTGATAACTTTTCCATACCAGCTAAAGGCAGAATGATAGCCAACCTTTACTGGACTGATGGTGCTATCCACTGACGTTTGGTGAAAGGAACTGTTCTGCCAATATTTTTCCTTTTCTTTCCCTTTACATGATATTAATAACAAGTACTATTACCAGAAGTTTTATTTATTGAGGATTAATATGTTATAGGCAGTATACTAAAGAATCTGTTACTTCATTTAACACATTGTTTGCGGGTAGTTTTTATCGCGCACTAACAGGCTACTTCTTACAGTCAACATAAAACGTATAAATACGTTTCCCGCATACAATGTGTTAATCTTTCACAATATTTACATGAAATATATATTACTAATCCTGATTTTCATACTAGAAAAACAATTAGAGAGGTTAAGTATCTCGCTCAAGTTAGTAAATGACAGAACTTGGAGTTGAATCTGGGTACTTTGATCTATAGTCCTTCCTTTTAAAACCACTATCCAATATTTTGTAATAATATTTTGTAATAATATTTTGCAATAGTTTGTTTTAGTTGTGGTATATGAAAAAAATTGGGCTTCACACAGATACATGGTTGGAAAAAGGAAGAATATTTTAATAACCTTTTCAAAAATTGTGAATATTGTTTACTACTACATCAAAACTTGACTCTGCAACTACTAGTATAGCAATGGACATTTTGAACTGTTACTGTTAAGTCTATTGGTCTCTTTTGAACTTTGAATGTCTCTTCTTACCCTTGTATGAATTTAATCATTTGGAAAATACTGATTTTCAGAGAGTGATGCAGATTTTCTAAGTCTTGACACATTTCATTATGCAATATTATAAAGTCACATCTTTTATCACCACAGATCTTGTAAGAAAAATATTTAAATATTGGGAAGCTATCAAGCTCCTGAAGGCAGATACAAGTTTTCCAAAATTCAAGTTTTCAATAAGCTTGAATTTTATTATCCTATATAATAAAAGCCTAATATGCAAATCGACCGAGCGGCAGAACGACCGGTGGAATGACTGGTTGTTATGATGTGCACTGACCAGGGGGCAGATGCTCAACGCAGGAGCTGCCCCCAGCTCGCAGGCCCCAGGCCAGCCAAGGTGGGTGCCAGCGGGGCCCCCCAATTGCCCTGCCGGTCTTTCCGGCACCATCCCCTGATCTCCTCCCACAGAGAGAGGCAACTGGCAGCGGGGGGTGGGGCCAGTGAGCGAGCGGCGCCAGGCTGGCCAAGGTGGGTGCCAGTGGGGGCCCCCAATCGCCCCACTGGTCGCCCTGCAGATTGGCCCTTATTGCCGGCCAGGCCTAGGAACCCTACCCATGCATGAATTTCATGCATTGGGCCTCTAGTTTACAATAAAATGGCTGCCAGATAATGAAGATTAAATAACTGTGGTTTGAATGTTGGTCATTCAAGTAGAAATGGAGTTCCACAAAAAGAGTGGCTAGTTCACCTTGCAATTCAAATGCTTTTCTTTAGAACCATCATACTTTGGTATGCAGCAGAAGTGTTACTTCTGTCTCCTTGCCCAGCATATAAAAAGATCTATACTCTAAGGTTGAGAATTAATAACATTAATATTTTTTACTGTCTCATTAAGGACATTCTTTTTAAAAAAATATATTTTTATTGATTTTTAGAGAGAGAGAAAGGGAGAAAGAGAGATAGAAATATGGATGAGAAAGAAATAGCATCGATCGACTGCCTCCTGCATGCCCCCTACTTGACTGGGAACCGAACCAGTGACCTCTTGATTCATGGGTCGTCACTAAACCACTGGCCACACTGGCCAGGCATAGACATTCTTAAGTGAAACTTGATTATTGTTGTTGTTGTTTTGTGTGTGAAGAATTCAATGATAACTAGTATAGTTTGTTGTCACTACTTTGATTCATGCTAAAATCCCTACCATTGATTTGTATCATGACTGTAAATGTCAACACAATGAGAAAGGCAGATAACACCTTAGAATTATTATAAAATAATGTTTTGACCTTGCAGACCCATCAGGGGTCCATGGACCATACTCTGAGAACCACTGCTCTAAATTCTTTGAAAATGCTCACCAGTTTTTGTTAGTCATTATGAATCTACGTGCTTTCTTGTCTTCGTTAATACAATCTGGATATCTTTAAGTTCTACTATTCCAGGTAAATGAAAATAATTTGTTATTTAACTTTACCATTTTTGTTTTATAAGCACTGCATGCAGCATTTCACTGCAAATGTGCAGAGCCTTCAGCTACACGGTCATTTGGAAAGACTGAATAATAGGTATTGCATGTTTTGAGTACCTTGCTTACAAATAAACATTTGGCTAAGAGTGTGTAAATAAATTGGATGTTACATACAGGGGTGGGTGGGCAAGACTAGGTTTACAGTTCATATGGAAAATAATACAATAATTAATAAGTAATAGTACAGTAAACTCTGTGTATTCACGTATGTGTAACTGAAAGCCTACTTTAGCCCACCCCTATATATACCTCAGAATTAGACAGTTGTAATGTGAGTTTTCGAGATAATTTAATATTTCATAGATATAATTCAATATTCCTTAGTTGTAGTAATATGACTATAAGGGAAGTTGTAGAGTACACTTGCTGACTCACTTTTCCTCATTATTTAGTGGCTTAAGTGTACCCTTTTTCATCCTCTGTTGCTGTTTGAGCTAGAATAGTTAAAATTATTTTAGACAAATAAGGGTTCCTTGTGTATAGGAATAGTTGGGAGTGAGGGGTGGGAAGAATCCTTTAATCATTATGTATTCCTAATCCAAGTTTTTTCTCTGTGATTAGTGCATTGGAGTAGGGGGTTGGGGAATGATGGCCTATGTCTTAAACTGTTGAAGTTTTATTTCATTCTGACTTTGCATTATCCTCTTTTAAAAACAACATTAAAAACCCCATACATTGTAGTGCTTTATTAAAATTTTAGATAGAGCCCTGGCCTCATGTACTTGGTTTGCAGATTAGATCCCTGGCCAAGGTCAGGGCGTGTGTAGGAGCCAACCAATTGATGTGTCTCTCTCACATTGATGTGTCTGTCTGTCTGTCTGTCTGTCTGTCTCTCTTTTTCTATCTACCTCTTCCTCCCTCTCTTCCACTCTCTAAAAATCAATGGAAAAAATATCCTCGGGTGAGGATTAACAAAAAATAAAAAAGTTTAGATTGAGGTGGTAGTTGTAGTGGGGAGTGCTAGTCATTTTGGCCATTTGTTTCATTTATTTGCATCAATGAGAAAACACCTCTAATACTGCTGACTGATAAGGCCTAAAGAACTTGGGTGTTTCTTTGTTTGCTTTTATGGGGATATTTTTTTCTTCAGCACTGAATAATAGTATCCAGATGTCAATTCATAATGATAGATATTTTTAAATTTTTGGAAATATTTTAACCTAAATTATTAAATTATGAAATATATTGGTAATATCAACACATTGGCATTATAGTAATACATTGTCTCTTACAAATATTTTTAGCCCAGTATTAATCCTAGTTTGTCTGGTATAGCTTCTCCTTTTTTAAATGTCAAGGCAAGAATAGTATATTTTCCTGTATAAGATGTGTTTTAGCTATTCAAAGATCAAAGCAGATATTCTGACAAGGCATTATAAAATGTTGATTATGAAAATTTTAAGAGCTTCTCTTCAGTATTTTCTTTTTATAAACCACCTGTTGTCTCATGTGCAGTGTATACATTTAAACAAAGTGCTCATCACTTGTCAGCCATCATTGGCAGCATAGAAATTACTTGTGGTACTTGCTTTGCAAGAAGTTCTTTTGTATTTGTGACATCAGCTTTGTTTTATACAATTAAAGTATTACACGCTAGAATAATCTAAATTGCAACCACTAAATGGAAATATAGTTCTTCTTGCCTTGAACCGAATTTGTTTACTGATTGTATGCAGCTATTGACTACTATTTAACATGACAGTTCCATAAAAATTTTCTTTTCATAGCAAATAAAAAGGTGCTTATATTATTAAGGGTTTTTCTCAATTTTAAAATTTGCCTTTAATAAATATTACATTAAGAGATAAAATGTAGAAAACCCTGTGTGTGTGTAAAATCCTTCAATTATACGATTTGATTTTCAAATGAAATTTAATGCTCCTAATATGATACATTCATGATCACTTTAATAGTATTGTTCTAATTTTTAAATTCCCAGTTAAAAGGATTTTGCAGTCATTTTTATTCATTTTCTTCTGTTAAAAATGAAAAGTATAACTGATTAAGACTTAAGATTGATACTAGAATAAATATTTAGACTGTTAGATAACTTCTTTTATGCTTACGGTAACATTAACTCTGCATGGCAATCTGGGTTCTTAGAGAACTTTATCAATGGATTCTAAGGAATCTGAGTATTTTCCCTGCAGTGTCTTGTTAATAATCCTGTTATAATTTATTTAAATAAGTTAATAACACTAATATATTGGCATTATTTCAATTAACAAGTATTTTCTTGAGATACATTTTTTAGTGAACATATTTCAGAACTAATAGAATAAAATTACTCACTTAAAGCAAATTTATCTTGTGCTTTGTAAAAAACTTTAGGAACGTCACTATTTGGTATTTATTTTAATAATAAGTGAAAGGTAAAGTATAATATAAGTACATTTTCTAAGATAGCCAGTTGTATATCTCTGCAATATAATTGGCTTGCTACACTTTGATAGTGGTTTTAAACACAAAATCTACAAGAGTCCTGTGAGTCAAAAGCAGAAAACTGATAAATAAGACTGTTCTTCTTTTCAGATGCAATCTAAATCTAAACGGGAACTTTATATTTGCAGGAGCAAAATTTGGAGTTTCTTTTTCACTGCTTGGTTGTTCTGATATAAGTGATATAATATAGTGGACATTAGTATATAAGTAAATGACTAGATGAGTCATAAGATGGAACATCTGCCTCAGAAAGCCTTTCAGACAGCATAAGTTATGTTGTTTAAGTCTCTAATCAGTACATCTGTCCCTGATACTTGAGTTGGTGCAAGAACAGTTTTCTATTTTGGATTAGTTACTATATGAAGACAGCATACTGAAAAAAACTTCTTTTCATGCATGCAACTAAAAAAATTTATGCCTGTGATATCTGAATAAAAAATTAGTTTTTTTTAGCATAGCAATAATTAAGGGATAGCAATAAATGTATACTAGGTGTACCGGTTAATAATGGTGGATTTTGTAATCAAAGAAAACACGATAATTTCAAGAGAAACATCAAAAGTGCTTTATTCAAAGTAATGTCCATCGCTAGCTACACATTTCCCCATCTTTCAGGTAATTTGTGGATACCGTCCCAATAGAACTTTTCTTGTTTTGAGGCAAACCATTCAGAGGCCCAATTTTCCACTTCTTCGTACGTTATGAAGTGCTGCTCAGAAAGTGTGTGTGCCATCGATCGGAACAAGTGGTAATCTGAAGGAGCAAGGTCTGGTGAATACAGTGGGTGGGTTAATACTTCCCAAACAATATCTTTTTTTTAAAATTTCTTTATTGGTTAAGATATTACAAATGTGTCCTCATCCTCCCATTAACCCCCAACCTCCCCTTGCCCCCCTCACTCATGTTCTCATCCCCCTGTTGTCCATGTCCATTGGTTTGGCTTATATGCATGCATACAAGTCCTTTGGTTGATCTCTTCCCTTTACCCCCACCCTCCCCTACTTTCCCTCTGGGGATTGATAGTCTGATCGCTGTTTCTCTATCTTTGGATCTGTCCCTGTTCATCAGTCTATGTAGTTCTCTATATTCCACAAATGAGTGGTATCATGTGGTATTTATCTTTCTCTGACTGGCTAATTTCACTTAGCATAATGCTCTCCAGTTCCATCCATGCTGTTGCAAATGGCAAGAGTTCCTTCTTTTTTACCGCAG
>NW_005353838.1:6848114-6883129 GCF_000412655.1 Myotis brandtii | reverse complement strand
TATATGGCTTTTATTATGTTGAGGTATGATCCTTCTATTCCTACCTTGCTGAGAGTTTTTATCAAGAAAGGGTGTTGGATTTTGTCAAATGCTTTTTTTCTGCATCAATTGATATGACTGTGGTTTTTATCTCTCAATTTGTTTATGTGATGTATCACGTTTATTGATTTGTGGATATTGTACCATCCTTGCATCCCTGGGATAAATCCTACTTGGTCATGGTGTATGATCTTTCTGAGGTAGACACAGCTGGGCACCAGTAAGAAGAGTTCAGCTAGAATTGTGGTCAAATTAGTGAGGGCCAAGTACGGGCTGGCAAGAACATGCGAAATCTGTGAGGACACCAAATTGGAGAAACTGTATCCTCTTATGTGCTCTTTTTCCACTAATCCCAGTACGTGGAGTAAGAACCCCAAGAGGTGGGAGATAGGGATGAGTCTTAAGAAGTACCCAGTGTGGTGCAAACCCTAGGGAAGTGATCCTGCTCCCCTCTCTCTACTACATAACAGAAACCTTTATTTGTAGAAAAGTGGGAGTGGTAGAGTAGGAGACAATGCCTTAAGAACGTTGTTGAAATTCATTGCAGTTGGGAGAAGGAAGTTGGTGGTATATCTACTTTTCAGGAATATGCCGAGCCCACAACTATGGGGAGAAGGGTTGGGGAACAGGAAGAGATTAACCAAAGAACATATATGCATAGCCCATGGACACAGACAATAACATGGTAAAGGCTTGGGTTAGGGTGGAGGCGGGCAAAAGTGGGAGGGGATGGGGGACATATGTAAAAGTGTCAACAATAAAAATAAAAACTATTTTAAAAATTACTAAAACTTAAACACAAAGAGAAGACAACTTGAAAAAATAAAAATAATATCCAAGACCAGTAGGAAAATATCAAAAGATCTAACATATTCATAATTAACATATCAGAAAGTAAAGAGAGATAATGGGGTAAAAGAAGTAATGACTGAGAATTTTCTAAAATTAATGAGACTGACCATAGATTCAAGAAGCTCAGAGAAAAATGACCTGGATACATAATTCCCCTCGCCCCCCTCTCTCTCAAACACACACACATATACATACATATCATATTCAGACTACTGGAAAGAAAATTCAAAGAGTAAATCTCAAAGGCACCCAGAGAAAAAAGAAACATTACATATAAAGAACAAAGATAGGAATTTTGCTGAGGCTTGCTTTTCATCAGAAAGTATGGGAGCCTAAAGTAATGTAAGTGGAATTACATTATTAAAGTGCTGAATGAAAAAAACCCACAACAAACCCCACAGAAAACCCCTACCAAAAACCTTCAGCCTGAATATATGCCCAAGGAAAATATCTTTCAAAAATGAAAGAGATGGGTTTTCTTAGACAAAGAAAAATTAAGCACTCATTGCCTGCAGACCTACTCTATAAAAAGTGTTAAGGCAAGTTCTTCAGATAGAAAGAACGTGATCTACATAAAGCTGATCTACACAAAGACCACTGAAAATGGAAAAAAAGCAATTTCTTATTTTTAGTTTCTCTGAAACAAAGGTCAGCAAACTTTTTATATAAAGGGCTAAATAGTAAATATTTTTAAACTTTGAGAGTTATGTAATCTTTTGTATCTACTCAACTCTGCTATTGTAGTGTGAAATATGGAAATGGTTGTGTTCCAATAAAACTATTTTTAATAAATAGGGTTATGCGCTAGATTTGGCCCGTGAGCTATAGTTGACACACCTCTGCTCTAAATGATAACTGTCTAAAGCAAAAATAGTAGTAATGTATTTATGTGTTATTGTGTGTTTATAGTGTATTTGAGAGTCCACCAGACCAACTTTGAATACTTGAAATTTTCTGCTTTGACCCTATGGACATCTGACTAGTGAGCATGGAACCAGGCTGGAATTTCCTTCTTTAATTGCACTGAGCATAGCCTACTAGTTGGGAACAAAAGAGGAAAAAATGGGATCAGAGATATACCTGTGTCCCTCCCCAAATGCCTGTTGTTGTTTTTTTCTATTGGTCATCTTGATATGGAAATCAAAGTTAAATTCTCTGACTCTGGAGATCTGAATATTTCTGGTAGTATTAATGGGAAGAAGGTTTACTAAGTACCATTTATTGAGTCTCATTTGGTGTCAGGACTGTGGTAGTCTTTTCACATGAATTATATTTAATCTTTAGAATAATCCTAAGAGAAATGTGCTATTATCTGCATTTTACAGATTAGAAAAACGGAGACTTAAGAGTCTGACTTGCTAACATGCAACTTGTAAGTCGTAGTATCCAGATCAAAACTATCCTCCCCCCCTTTTTTTTTGTCCTCTTATACATCACAGTGCCACCAGTTCTTTTATCTCTTCATCAATGAGAACAAACATAGTTAACATTAAATAGAGGGATATAACAGCCGTTTGGTGTACCTGACAGATAATATGGAGAGATAATGCTATGTGATGTAATTATATTTTCTGGTTAGGATTCTCTCTTCCTCTAGATCAGTGGTTCTCAACCTTCTGGCCCTTTAAATACAGTTCCTCATGTTGTGACCCAACCATAAAACTATTTTCATTGCTACTTCATAACTGTAATGTTGCTGCTGTTATGAATCGTAATATAAATATCTGATATGCAGGATGGTCTTAAGCGACCCCTATGAAAGGGTCCTTCGACTGCCAAAGGGTCACGACCCACAGGTTGAGAAACGCTGCTTAGATCATAAGCCTCTTCCACCCTCCAACCCTGTCTTCTCAGTTCTAGTGTATGCTTACTAAATATCTGAAGTAACCCTTAAAGACTGGACTCTCCTGGTCTCAGTTCCAGCTCACTGTTGCATAGCTGATGGCTAGATTTTCAGTTTGACTTTGCTACTGGTCAGTTTATTCTGATGCCAGTCACCTACTTTCTGCTAACCTATAATCTTGGTATGCCAAAGCATTATAACTAACTAGAGGCCCAGTGCACGAATTCATGCACGGGTGGGGTCTGCCCAGCCCATCCTGATTGGGGCCAGCCAGCCAGGGGGAGGGGCCGCAGGAGGTTGGCCGGCCAGCCCAGCCCCCATTGGGCCGGTTGGCCGGCCGCAGTGCGAGTCTTAGCGACTGGTCATTCCGGTTGTTCTGGTCGCTTGGCTTTTATATATATAGATTTCTCCCTTCAGAACTGACAATAGTTAAATAAACTTATGATTTTCCTGAGAATAAGTTATGTGCAGATGTAATAGTCATATAGCAAAGATTGATGTTTTTTATTTTTGTTCAAGTAGTGTCCCATTTTATTAAAGAGATGGTCGAGTGTTCTTTAATGGAATCTTTAGATGTTCGTTATAAACAATAAAATGTTTTAAAAGTAAAATATGTTGTATAGTTGATGGTAATACTAAGAAAAATAAAGTAGGCAAAGTGGACTATAAGTGTTGGGGTGCAATTTTGAACACAAAAGGAGCGACTTCACTGAGAAGTTGATATTTGAGTAAAGAACTGAAGGAGGTAAGGAGTCAAATCATGTAAATGTTTGGGCACAGAAGCAACAGCAGATGCAGGGGCCCTGAAACCAGGTGGGGCCTGGCATTTTTGAGTTCTTTCATCCTGCATCCACCTGTATCATACACTCTACCTTTCCTGTTAGTGTAACAGGTAAATTGTCCCTGCCAAGGCCAACCCCTTCACTCTCTCTCATGTAGGACGTGATCCTGCTGTCATGCCCTCTCTTTCCTGTATCATGTTTTCTCTTGATTGATTTGTCCTCATGACCATACAAGCACGGTGTAATGATCCCCTTTATCTATTGCTTCTTTTCTCTGTTCTCCTTCACAACAAAATTAAAAAGAAGTTGTTTATATTATCTCCACTTCATATTCCATTCTTTTTTTGTTTTCACCTACTCCAGTGAGGCTTTGCCACCAAAAAAACATTTAAGAATGCTCTTGTCTAGGTCACCAGTGGCTTCCATGTTTCAGTTGCTCCTTTTTCATCCTCTCTAGTTAAATATTAGCCATTTATCTCTTTTCTTGTTTAGTAGGTGTTTCTCCCTACTATTATGTAAGTTCTATGGCAGTAGGCACACGGATGCTCCTCAGTATTTGTTGAATGTGTGGATGAGTGATGCCACAAACCTCCTTGTCCATACCTCATGTGCACCATTGTTCGCTTATCTGATATCTTTTCCCTTAGGCTAAATTTCTAAAAGTAGAAATTACTAAGTTAAAGGATGCATGCATTTTAAAGGCTTTTGCTACTTGTTAGTAAGCTGCCTCCTTACCAAAACATGCAATTAACATTTATTTTTAAGGCTTTAGCATTTATTGCGAATACCTCTGAAATACTTTTACTATTTTAGATTTGTATCTTTTCCCAGATTGCCAGGATCAAATTATATATGCCTGAATTCTAGTATAACTTGGAATTTCATACTTTAATATTCTGTCAGGGCAAGATACTCTAATAGAAGAGAGCCTGCCTGAAGTTTTGTGTTCAGAGTATTGGTAACTTAGAATATCTTGGAAGCAGCATTACTGTCTTTAGGAAAGAGATTTTAGCCATTATACTACATTCTGCTGTATTACCTGAGGAATAACACATTTACTAGTGGTGCTTTCTTTTAAATTGCTGTCCCAATCTGAGGTCAAGTACTGTGGTAACTACACTTTTGCTATATTGAAGAAACAGAGCATTCACACACACACACACACACACACACACACACACACGCGAGTCGTACTCTGATTATATGGCTGAATTTCTGATGCTGGACTTAAAAGCTGAGTAGTCTAGTCTAGTCGAGTTACATGCTCCCAGTATTTTGTAGTAAAAATGTAGGCATAGGTATTGATAAGAATAAAAATAGACACATTTATCCTGGACGGTGTGGCTTAGTTGGTTGGCTGTCATCCTGGGCACAGGAAGGTTGCCAGTTAGATTCCCAGTCAGGGCACATGCCCAGGTTGCAGGCTTGATCCCTGGGGTGTGCAGGAGGCAGCTGATTGATGTTTCCCTCTCACATCGATATTTCTCTCTATCTCTTCCTCTCTCCCTTCCTCTCCCCCTTCCCTTCTCTCTAAAAATGAATAAAAAATCTGAAAAAAACCCCAAATGGACACATTTTATAATTATCATTGTGTTATACTGAATGTAAAGTTGTGTCCCATTTGACATGTGACAACAAAGTATATTTTATTATATATTCTTTGGATTTTTTTCCTTTATTGAGAGAAATGTTTCTGCTATTGTTAATTAGCTAGTAACGGCTGTTTTCGGTGTTCTTCAATTATAGTATGTTACTTGATTATATGTTATAAAATAAACTTAAGTTTAGCCTAGGCTGCTAAACTCAGTAGTTGTATATAAACTTATTGTTAGGAACAGGTTTCTTGCACATTTTGAGAGTGAAGGGGAAGCTAAAAGTAAAAAATAAAGAAATAGCAGGATATTTTCTTTCATTAGCGTTCTCAGTAAATTAATCTTTTCCACTTCTGGTTCTCCCTGGTCACTGAAACGTAAGTGTAGATACCAGCCCAGAATGTCTCAGGAACAGGGAGGTTTTGAATGACAGCCATCACTGCTATCTAGTAATTGATAACAAACTTTTACTAAGTGCCTACACTTTCAGATACAAAGCCCTAAGGGCTGGGTTAGTAAAATGCATAATATATCTGTCCTTTAAAAGTTCACAGTCAAATGGGAGAATGAAGACTAATGATGGAATTCATAACTCAGAATGAGGTGAATCTGCTTTGTATTCTAAGGGGTATGTCGTTTTAGAAAGTTTATTGTCATGTTACCACCAATATAAATGTCCATATATCCTTTATTATTGTCAGGCCATCCCATATGAGTCTCTGTCTGTTTTACTGATAATTGAGCACAAATATTTATAGGCTTCATAATTATTGATAGTGAATTTTTAAGTATTCCTAAGTTAAGATAGGGTGCCCATGAAAGAGCCTTAAAGGTCAACAAAGATATTTATTTGAATATCCAGCATTTGGGCATGAAATTTGGAATATTTAATAAACTGAACTCAGATTTTATGAAAAATGTTCATGTATAACTATTTTGAGAAGAGTCTGTTTATTTAAACTTATTTAAACTTAATAGCCAGCATTTTTTCACTTTGATGTCAAATTGTAGCTATTAAATTGCTCTTTGAGTAAGAATTAGTGAAATTTCACTAGTGTTTTTTGTTTGTTTGTTTTTCTGATACCCTTGGTTGTACTTTTAGCCCCCTGGATCTGAGTAAAAGAAACTACTGTTAAATAACAGAATTTCAACCAAGTAAAATTTAAAGGGCTAATTGGCTTTATTCAACAATGCATGAATCAGGCAGCATCCCATCTAGCAAATAGAAAGGGTCTCCACCATACTGTAGAAAAGGGAATGTTTTAAAGGTGGAAAGGGGGCAGAGAAAAAGAAGTTATTAGCAAAGAATGTATCGTTTCAGGCAGGGTTGCCCTCCTAAAGGGAACAGAAGGGGCCTATTGGGCTGTAGTGCTGACAAGGTAATTCCATGTTAACTGGTTAAGATTGCATTCCTGGGAGGCTGAAACTTGGTTAAGTTTAAGTCTTAAATCTTGGTTTGCTAATGTGGGGACTCCATTTTGGGCCTGTTGTCTCTCTCTTTTTTTTTTTTTTAAATACATTTTATTGATTTTTCACAGAGAAGAAGGGAGAGGGACAGAGAGTTAGAAACATCGATGAGAGAGATCGATCAGCTGCCTCTTGCACACCACCCACTGGGGATGTGCCCCGCAACCAAGGTACATGCCCTTGACCCGAATGTCGAACCTGGGACCCCTGAGTCCGCAGGCCGACGCTCTATCCACTGAGCCAACAACTGGTTCGGCTGTTGTCTCTTTTTTTAACATTTCTTACAGTTAAAACTAGAAACTGCATGAATGAATATATATATAATTTTTCTTCTTACTATTCTTTTAATTTGAGCAATATCCTTGGTTTAAATTTAAGTTAGATAGCTCAGATTATAAACTAAATGAATCCAAAATAAGGCAGGTAAGCTTAATGTTATGGCTTCTTCCTTACTCTACTCTTCTATACATCCTGGTGGAAGTAGAAATTTTGAAAGTAAGGGGATATTTCCAAGGAGGAAAGTTTAATTTTGCTGTCTTTGAAATAATTGTTAAATTGCTTATATTTCTTAAAAAATTTGAATTAGTTTTTAAAAGTCAGGAATTTATCTAGTTTGTACCAGTTTTGTGGAACTGATTTTACAACATAAAATAATTTTGCTATCCTCTCTTTTTGTGATTAGACATTTAAACCAAACATAAAGGTTAGGTTAAAGATATTAGGCAGAAATAAAATATATATGTGTTTGGAAATATACTTACTTTTTAGTTTTATATAAAGACAATTTAAATTAGCTGGCACAATTTATGCAGAAAGTAATAACAGTTTGAGCATATGAAGTGTGTGTCTGTGTCTCTGTAATTTTGTCTTAAGGAAGTAGAATAAATATTAAAATTTATTTTGCTCATGAAATGATTAAATTTAGATCTTACTTTTTCCAGAGCACTGAGGCTGTGTAACTGCTGCTTGTTTATAGTACTCCTTTGTGGAAGGAGGTGGATTCATAAATTAAAATTGGCTTAGTTCAGCAGTCATTAACTATATGAAGACACTAGGTGGTCTCATTTAGAAAGCCATGTATATTTCCATGGTCTATTTTATATTTGAGGTTATGCAAAAATAGTTAATATTTATGTTCTGATGTTTTTAAAAATTATCATCTGCTTTGAATTGATTTAGTGATTTATAGATTGTAGTTGTCTTGTTTTACCAGTGTTTAGTTTATTCTTAAAGTTAGTTTAGCTCTTCATTGGGAGCTATGTTTTGATTTGATTAGTAATATGCCACTAAACATCTGTAAGAAATACAGAAATAAATACCTATATTTTGTTTATATATAATTCTGAAAATTATTTATTTAATGAATTATTGCACATATTTTAATTTTCAAGTATGAAAGGGTTTGTAAAAAACGTCTTAAGTGTGTTTATTAGCAGTTTGAAAGGTATAGCTTTTTTATGTGATTAAATTCAATATTCTAAAGAAAGAAGTTAGTATATTTTGAAACCATTGGAGAATTGGTTGAATTGGAGAAAAGTCAATGACTTTTTGTAAATTAAGATTTTTGTTTTAAGGTTTGCCTTTCCCTCTTAACTGGTACTAATTTCCTGGGGACTTGTTATTTTCTGATTAAGCATGTCAGGGTTTGCCCAAAATTTAAACGATCAAAATGTACTTGATTTTATTAAACTGAGTTTATCAAAAGTCTATTGCCATTTGCTTATGGTTTCTGGCTCTTGCAAGCAGAGAATAATATTGCACTTAAATTAGATTTATGCTGACTTTTAAGAAACGTATTTGTTCCAAGCAGTCTAAAAAGTGCAAAGATTCATGTCAATATTCAGAAATCATATTTTCCTTGAACAGAAGGTTGTGATAAAATGGTACATGGTATGTTTTCATTGCCTGTTGAAAGACTTTCATGCAGTTAAAATAAGCATTTTGATGGTGGTTGAATTAAGAGTTTTTTGTCAGTCTCTTCTCATCATGGATGATTAGACTAAAATGTCTGCTTGTCTTGACTTGAGATCACCACAGCTTCAGATAACATGCTTTGTGATTGAAGGTCGAAATATTTTGAATTCTAATAGGCTGCCAGATGAATTGCTTGAAATAGACTGTAAAATTTCAAGGCTTCCTTTTCCATCTGCTGTGAAAAGAACCATTGGGAATGGTTGAGCTTGATGATCATAGAATTACTGGATGGTGATTCTAAAACCCTCAAAGGGAAGTTGCTATGGAGATCTAGTTCCAAACTGTGAAATGATTCACCTTTGAAAGGCTGCAGGGTCTGAGAAGCTGAACACATCATTGTTCAGGTGGTCATTGGTTAGGAAATTGCTAGTGCCTGTGTAATCAGCACTCCTGTGGTAGTTAACGATCTAAAAAGGTTTGTTCTGAATCATGTGGGACAACAGCAATGTGCATAAGATGGCTTCTCTCAATCATGGTTTGCTCAGCATGGTGCTTGTAAAATAATGTGAACTAAAGAGCACAGAAATGAACTGCTTCATTGAGGAAATTTTTTGAAAAACAAAATTTTGCATTGATGAGTTTGATATCTGAAAATGGTTCCTTTTGAAAATAAAGTTGTTACAGAAACATGCTTTGTTTTCTTTGTTTTAATACCCCCCCAACCCCGTTTTGTGATAAGAAGCTCTTTATCTCTCTAGGTCTAGGGCCTTACCTTGGTGAAATGTTCAGTTTTTAATATCTTAAGTAATATATCTTAAGCAGGAGTTTAGAAAAGCTCCAAAATCATAGGGAAGAGAATCTAGGAAAATTCCAAAGCATTAGGAGTAGCATGTTGTTCCCCCTCTAGGGATTGTTCCCTCAAATTTTCATTATTCAGTGTTTGTGACAACAGATATTTGAAATTGATATTTTAAAAATAATTTTCTTCTATTTTTACTAACTTAATTATCACCTTTCACTTTTTTTTTCCTCTGAGAAACCTGAGACCAGAATAATTTGAAATTTGAAAAAAATTGATGGCAAATTATTGTAAACTGCTGTTCTCCCATATTAAGATTTCAAAATAGGTGAAATTCAATCTTAATTTCTTAAAAGGCTATAATGTTGAGCTTTAGTAATCAAGTATGAAACCTTATCGTAGATAATTTTAAATACCAAGTTTTTCTAGATAATGGAGTTTTCCCCAGACATTTTATTGTTGTTGTTTTTAATCCTCACCCAAGGATATTTTTCCATTGATTTTTAAAAATATATTTTATTGGTATTTTTACAGAGAGGAAGGGAGAGGGATAGAGAGTTAGAAACATCGATGAGAGAGAAACACCGATCAGCTGCCTCCTGCATGCCCCCTACTGGGGATGTGCCCGCAGCCAAGGCACATGCCCTTGACTGGAATCGAACCAGCGACCCTTGAGTCCGCAGGCCGACGCTCTATCCACTAAGCCAAATCAGTCAGGGCTCCATTGATTTTTAGAGAGAGTGAAAAGAAGGGAGGGAGAGAAGGAGGGAAGGAGAAATATCAATGTGAGAGAGACACATGCAGTAAAGTCATCCATTTTAAATAAGAATTGTAAGATGAATTTCTTTTATAGTTATGGTCCACTATCACAATCCATAAATACAATGTTTTAAGCATCCTAAAATGCTTCCTCATATTCTCTTGTAGTTGATCCCCTCCCCCAACCTGGTCCTCTGGCAACCCTAACCTGCTTTCTATAAAAGCTATCATTTATAGCTTTGTCATTTTTAAAATTTCATAGAGTATCATATGGTATGTAGTCTTTTGTGTTTGACTTTTTTTTTTAACCTAGCATAATGTTTTTGAAATTTATCCATATTGTGTGTATTAATATTTTGTCCCTTCTTATTGCCTTGTAGCCTTTAATAGTATGGATTTATTATAATTTGCTTATCCATTTATTAGTTGATGGACATTTGAATTTCAAGTTTCCAGTTTACTAATGAATAGTTGTGTACAAGACTCTGTGTGAATATGTTTCTTTTATTTTTATTTTTATAAATACCTAGAAGTGGGATTGCTGAAGTGTCTGCTAAGTGTGTGTTTAGCTTTATAAGACACTGCCATATACTGTTTTCCAAATGGGTGTAATATTTTGCTTTCTCACCAGCAATATGTAAATTCCAGGTACTCCACATCCTCTCCAACATTTGATATTGTCAGTCATTTAAACTTTAGACGTTCTAGAATCTAGAGCAGCCGTGGGCAAACTACGGCCCGCGGGCCGGATCCGGCCCCTTTGAAATGAATAAAACTAAAAAAAAAAAAGACCGTACCCTTTTATGTAATGATGTTTACTTTGAATTTATATTAGTTCACACAAACACTCCATCCATGCTTTTGTTCCAGCCCTCCGGTCCAGTTTAAGAACCCATTGTGGCCCTCGAGTCAAAAAGTTTGCCCACCCCTGATCTAGAGGGTTTCTCATGTGGCTTTAATTTCTGTTTTCCAGATGATTAGTGATGAGCATCTTATCATGTGCTTAATTGCCATCTGTATATCTTCTCTGGTGAAGTATCTATTCAAGTCTTTTGCTTATATTTAATTGGATTGTTTGACTTTTTTTGAACTGAAAGAATTCTTTATATGTTCTGGATACAAGTTCTTTATCAAATATATATTATGTGAGTCCTGGCAGGTATGGCTCAGTTGGTTAGAGCATGGTCTCATACACCAAAAGGTGGCAGGTTCAATTCCAGGTCAGGGCACATACGCAGGTTGGGGATTTGACTCCCTCAGTTAGGTTCCTGTCAGAACTTCCTAGTCCTCTGTTGTGTTTACAAGTTCATAACTAATAGAGTGATAACTTTCTTCAGTCTGCCTAGGAAACTGCTTCTCAGAGGCTTTGTTATATCTTTCTGCTGCACAAGAGGCAAATTTAGGTTCCACTTGTAAGTTACATTGGCTTATTTTTTGTTTGTAAATTGAAATTCCCAAAGTTGGGTCAAAAGTAAAATGTTCATTAGGTACATAAAAAGCTTATAGGAAGTAACATTTGAGCTATGAGTGATAATTTTCTAGAAAAAGAAAAGAGGAAAGATATTCTCAGTATCTTTATAAAGTACATTTTCCCCTCTGTTACTGATTTAATTTGACAGACTAATACAATTTCTTTTTTTATTCAAATATTTTTTATTGGTTCTTTTCTATTTCTAAAAAAATGGCTTACATTATATATAAATATATCATGTTGTCATTTACTTATTCTTTACTAATATATCATGGACATTCTTTCAGGTCAATATATAGTTCTTTCCCTTTCTCTTATTGGTTGATTAATTGATTTTTAAAAAATTTTTCTTCTTTCTCTTTTTTAGATAGCCACGTAATATTCCAGAGAATGGAAGTAAAAAAACACAGAACTAATAACTGACAGAGTGATGGAAACTTACTAGCATGGTCTTTTAAAATGTAAATTAGATCATACCTCTTTCCTTCAAAGTCTTTCTTTTTTCCATGAAATAAGGTCTGCATATCATGGCCTGCAATGGCTCTGGAATGATTTGGCCCTTTTCTCTCTTTAAATTCGCCTTATCCCTTTTCTGCCCTTGCTCACCATCGCCCCCACAAGTTTCTTTCATAAGTGGTACTCTTGCATGTGATCGATAAGTGCTTAAACATCATTTAAATTGATCATTTATGTTTAAGGAAGAAATAAAACTTGAACTGGATAGGCTTTGTTTAGATGAAAGGGAGCAAGAATCCTTGGCATGGAGTTTCCAGAAAAGGGAATAGCATCAACATTTGTTTTGTACCTTCTTTGTATCAGAGATTTTGCTACACAATTTTTCAATAGATAATATCTCTTTTTGGAGATGAGGAATCTAGGAGTTGGAAAAATTGTTACAGCTACATGACCTTAGGCAAGTTCACGGCAGAACTGACAATTTCTGAAGCCAGGACTGTTGGCCTGAGCATACCCTTTCCACGATATTTTATACCAATTGGATGCATTAATTTTAATACATGTGATAATAGATACTCATTATTACAATGTTATGCTTACGGTAGGAAGCATAATTTCTGAGTTGTGATATTTCCAGTTACACTACAATTTCATTTTGAAATGGCTTAAAAATAATCTACCAGTTTGTACTGCTGAGCAGATAAAATATATAGTTTCAGAACTGTCCCTAAGAACTTAATTTTGTTTTATGTCTGCCCTCTGCCTTGACCAACTTTATCTTATCCTAAGGTGGCTTCCAGCATCTCACTGGTCATGTGCTTTGTAGTTCACATCCATTAGGGAAGACAGTGACTTTGGCCTAGCCTTCCAATAAAAGGTCTTTAGATTACTTGGACCATGCTTAATCCTTGATCACTGTGGGCAGATAGAATAATCTAACGTGAAACTGCTTAAACCCTAAGAAATAATTGGGAGGGGTGGGGGGATTGAAGAGGATCTAGATTGGGGTTGGAGAGCTGACAACAAATGTGTATGCTTCAGTGTCAAACTTGAACATTATTTACAATTCTGTTAATTTGGAACAGAGGAAAAAAATGCCTGTTAAATTTTATGTTTAAAATTTTTGAGGAACCTATTTACTTTGATTGTTTACTGAGAAGTATCATCTTTTCATGCTAATACCTCATAATACTGGTTTAAAACATCTCATTATTGAGTTAAAACAGTATAATTCTGATGAAATTTCATAACTAGAGTCATAATAAAAATGTTTCCTCTTCATTAAATATGTGGTGAAGTTTATTGTTCATGAAAGTGAAACTGATCTGTTACTTTGTGGGATTATCAGACATAAAGCAGAGTGATATTAGATAGAGCCTCCTCATAGTGCTCTATGTTGGTTAGTACAAATTTTAAGAGTGTCTACATGAAAAAAGGCAGAGTATAAATCTAAAACTTTATTAAATGCCATGTTTTAAAGGTTTTATATTGTATTATTTATTTTTAAACAGTTTTTGTTTATTTGGTTAAATGAAGTTCTGGTCTCCAAATGAAAAATTTTTTTCCAAGTTAAAAGTCATCTGGTATCTATATTTTTTATCAGCTTCCTAAGTAGGCACCCATACATTTGTTTAGAGGTAATAATGATTTACTTTATATGTATTAGTGATATAATTGGTCATCAAATTCTGTGGGGTTTTTTTTTTTCTAGAAGTACTTCTTTTCTTTTTCTATTTCGTTCTATTTCTACTACTACTTCTTAGTTCAGGCTATTATGCATTATCACTGACCTTGGTAATACGTTCTTGCTGGGGCTCTCTTTCTGCTAATCAGTGTCATCCTGGGATCACCTGCATCAGACACGTTTTGTTTAAAATACAGAATTCTAAGCAGTACCCTAGTGATCCAGAATCATGGAGGTGGCTGTGAATCATCTGTACCCTGGGAGATTTTTGAAAATCACTGTTTTAATCTTTCTAGTTTCTTCCTTCAAGAGTAGTGGTTCTCAACCATTCTTATGCCCCATAGTGACTATGTCCAAGCACTTGGGTCCTGTACTATAGAGGGGGAAAAACAATGCCTATTTTTCACAAAGCAGGAAATAATTGTGTGCATTTTGTTAAATTTTCTACTTATGTTTTAATAACATTGCAGTGTTATTTAGAAGTATATATTTTTGCTATGGTTTTAAAATGTGCACAAATAAAAACCTACCAGTAGCTGAATATTGTAGTGAATATTACATTTTTTATTATGCTGATTCTAAGCCACAAGATAATGGATACATTAGGATTCAGTTATTAAGTAAGAAGCATTACCTTCATAGCCTGGTATGAGGCAAGAAGAGGGAGATATTGCTAGTATTACAGAGGACCACATTTTTGGCGTATCACTTTCACTGGTGACATAGACATTGAAAAATGAGATGTATCACTGCTTGTGAGTCATGGCATTTGATTATGTTACTGCCTCTTATAAAACATTCATGCCTTCCTTGGGAATTCCATTTTCTGGCTAGTCCTTATGGCTTTTCATTGTCATGCATTAGTATGTTTTTCAGTGCTTTCTTTTCTGTTCTAAATTTTTCTCAAATGATTTGTGCTTTGTGCTCTGAATGTACTTTATTCATGTCACCCTTGTCTTTGCTGTACCTCTAGCTAAGTATTACTCTCTAAGGTCCATATCCTCTGTGATCTTACTCCCTTACTCAACCCTTTTGCTCTTTCTTCCCTATCTTTGAGATCAGGAGCTCTCTTTTGTATGTAACATTTCATATAGCCATGATTTAGTTACATATGCTTGTCTTATTTCTCCAACTAGACTATAAGCTCCTTGAAGGTGTGAGCAATATGTAATTTCATCTTTCCCCAGATACTGAAGTATGTTTTTCTACATTGCATTCAATAAAGGAAGGATGTCATTTTCATTGCTAGAAATTTTTTCCAGCTTTAGAGTAAGCTGGTTTAAATTGTGATCTAGCAAATTTCTTATCCTACTTTGTTTTTTTGACTAAGAGAATATGCAAGGTGCAAATGGGTATGATTTATTGTCTTTATCCAAATCTGAGGATCAAGCAGTAAGATTTTAGGTAAATAAAATTCTTGTATTTTAATGTTTTACATTAATGCTAGGTCTCTATGTTTTTTCTGTATGCTAGTCACACATGCAGATTTACCTATGACTATACATATAAAGTACATTTATCATTACATTTTTAATTTGTTTTTATTATTATAACTTCAGTGTTATATTATCTCCAATATTATTAATACTCTTATTTAGGGTTAAAACTTACCTAGCAAAATAATTTATGATGTGTATACTATTGTGTTTGATATAGTTGGATGAATTCTTATAGGTAAAAAAGTATATGTTGGGAAGGAAATCTTGTTTAAGAAATGAACTGTACTATTTAAAATAGAAAACTGAGAGCTCTTTTTAACATTGCAGCTGAGTTAAACGAATAATCTTTCCACCATTACTAAGAAATGCATGTAGTTAAAAATACATTTATACATATTATTTTTTTAAAAACCTAGTTAACTTTAAAATATGTAAGTTTTCTTGTCGTTTAGGGTTCTGTGAAGCTGATCATCAAGAGGGTTGCAAATCATTGGTGGTTTCTATTTTCAGATTTCCACATCCCGGAGTAATTTGCTTTAATTTCACCCAATTTAACCTATACTTCACACCATCACCATTCAGCTTTAATAGCTATGTTCTATGCATAAGAAAAGCAGATAAATGTCCACAATTAGGCTGCAAATGATTACAACTAGTTAGGGCTTTATGAAGACAAAACTTAAAGGACTATGGCGCCAAACAAAGCCACAAAAGACGGCTGAAAATGCTGTCTCCAGAAGTCAGGTCTACCATGGCATTTGATTTATCACTTTTGTAGTTGATTTTACTTATTTTAATATATTGGCAGGTGTGCCTACTCTGAGAAATATTCATCTTTAAGAATATTAGTTATCTGTTGTTAATGTATTTTTAGTTTTTAATTTAGTTGCTTTCTTAAATTTCAGCATAGATAACCAAATTTAATCTTTTAAATTTTTATTTAAATGGTAGCATATTTGTTTGGAAATTAAGCATAGTTGGTTTGAAATGTACTAGCATTTATATACCTTCTCAAAGCATTTGTGAAATTAAGACTTCTCTGAAATGTTTGTCTATGTTGAATAGTCCTATCAGACATTTGATGGAAGCATAATTTTACAATTCTGTATAGAATTTTATTTCTGGATGGGTCTTAGCATGCAAAATATATGCCTATAGAGTATTACTTATGTAAAGTTACGTGCACACATATAAAAGATTCTGAAATTGTTTTAATCCTATTTATGTGTTATGTTTTTTTTTCCATATGTATGTTCTTATTGATGGTTAATGACAGCATTATTTTAATGTATAAAGAATTTGGTTATGCTATAAGGCTTTTAAAAAGCCAAACTTTTCATTTTAATATAAAAGTATTTTTTCCTCCTATAAAATAAAATTTGTTCTTTTTGTTAATGTATTTTCATATTTAACAAATTAAAAGATTGGATCTCATCTCCAAGGTTTTGACATAAATCCTTTCTTATTTTTTAGTGACTAAATCAAGGTTTCAGTTTAGTGTTTAGATTTTAGTATTTAATCATTTTGTTAAATATTCTCTAAGAAACTCTATATAGATAAGAGTAACAATACTGATGGATAATAATTTTATTTTACAGTTTGTGCGCACCCAGAATTATTCTTGTAATTGAAATACTCCCCATTTTAGAAATGTAATGTCTACTGTTTCATTATATGAGGGAGGGGTAACATTTATTTAAAACATGTATTCATTTTAGATAATCCTTATTTCTTAAATAATAATCAAATAAGTAACGTCCCTTTAGTTTATTGTTGTTTACAAGCCAAAATAAATGTAGATTAAAAACCCAAGCAATTGTCGTTTTTATACACATGTAGTAAGCTCACATGTGTATGTGTGCACACAATTGCTGACTTTAGAAATAATGCTTAAGAATTAATAGCTTGTTGCCTTTGCTTATAAAACCAATGTATGAGGGAAAGTGTACTGAAACTTATGTTTAACATATCTTTATTTTAAATGAATTAGTTAATTGTCTATCCTACGAAGTAGACCAATATAGCCATGGCAAGGCAATATAGCTACCCAGCTTCACAGTTGTATTAAACTAGTTTCATATGCTATATCATAAAACTTTCAGTCCAATCAGCAACTAAATTTAAATACTGCAAATTGTAGCAGCAAAACAATAATTCTGCTGATTAGCCCCTTTCCATTTCTTGTAAGTGAACTGTTTATGCTGTTGAGTACCTTTTGAAAAAAGAAAAAAGCCAAAACAGCCTTGATTAGTCAAGGAGTAATTGGATGACTTGATTTTAGCAAGAGAATGAATTGGTTGATGATAGCCTGTAACTAAGTGTAGTGGTTCTGTTCAGATGAATACATAACATACAGTCATCAGATCTTGACAGGTATAACATATGAGCAGTGATAAAATCTGGTGGTGGGGGAGATAGGATGGAGATGGAGAGTAGTAAGTTTGCTATGAAGTCTTTTACTGGAAAATTTGAGATGAATCTTAAAGGAATTTAAAGAAATTTTCATATATATATATTTTCACATTGGGGAAGGATATGGAGATTTGCCTCACTCTTATGATTGTAGTCCCTATGTTTTGTGCTCTGAAGACGAAAGAGTTATAGGATTCTTTAACTTTCTGCGATGGGATCATTGATATTATATCCTTTTACTCTTGGTGAAGATTATGGTTCATTAGTAGAGCCATGTGAGAAAGCCTAGAAGTGTTAATTGTGTTCGTATTTTATTATTTAAAGTCTTGATTAGTCAGAAATTTTTGTACGTTGGATTCTTGTTTATGATTTCCTGATTATTTTTAAAACTTTATCTGAGTTTATATTAATTAAGTATGGCATCAAGCAAAAAAATTTTTTTAATTCATAAACCCAAGCTGTCACCCTCCCCCCTGAAGAATGTATATTACACAACCTCCCCTCCTCTGTTATAATATGCTACATGGGTCCAAAAGCTTCAGCTGTATAAAATAAGAGGTAACTGGATTGCTAAATGAAACAAGAGGTGAACCTGCATCCCTAGCTGTTGGGGGGTGAGGGGTGTGGCAAGGTGCAGGCCTAACCAAATCCTTTCTGGGACTGGCTTTGATTTGGCACCACCTGGTGGTGATTGTTTGTTCAGGCTTAACTATTTATGGTGATGACTAGATCTTGAAGACTAGGATAGCAGTAGAACTCCAGGAATCTTTTAGGTAGTTGGTACCCATTTTGTTGAGCCAGTTAGAATGGATTGGGTTGGAAGACTGCTGGGCATGCAGTGACTTACCTTACACAGTCTGCTCCCAAAGGTGTGGTTACTTTCCTGTCCTTGATCTTTCTAGGACAGTGATGGCGAACCTTTTGAGCTCGGCGTGTCAGCATTTTGAAAAACCCTAACTTAACTCTGGTGCCGTGTCAAATATAGAAATTTGAAATTTGCAACCATAGTAAAACAAAGATTTATATTTTTGATACTTATTTTATATATTTAAATGCCATTTAACAAAGAAAAATCAAAAAAATGAATTCGTGTGTCACCTCTGACACGTGTGTCATAGGTTTGCCATCACTGCTCTAGGACTTACCCTTCCTTCCATGTTTCTGCTCTTTTTTTATAACTGTGGATTATTATATTTAAGGGTGTAATTATTTTGTGAGGCATATTATCTGGTTTTAGGACATCTATCTGCACAGAACTTTTCGTTTGGACCCAACAATATGATTCCTATTGTGCAATGTGGATTTAGTCAAATCATCATTTTTCTATTGTAACAACAGATGTTCTAGGTGACTTTCCCTTTTCTTTTTTAAAAAAAATATATTTTATTGATTTTTTTACAGAGAGGAAGGGAAAGGGATAGAAAGTTAGAAACATCGATCAGCTGCCTCCTGCACACCCCCTACTGGGGATGTGTCCGCAACCAAGGTACATACCCTTGACCAGAATCGAACCTGGGACCCTTGAGTCCGTAGACCGACGCTCTATCCACTGAGCCAAACCGGTCAGGGCGACTTTCCCTTTTCCATCCTTCTATCCACTCCGCCTGCCTCAGTACAAGGTAAAAAGTCATAACCTATTGATATTATGGATAAAGCTATAAAATAGTTATTTAAAAATTAATAGATAACAATTTATCTGTTTAATACCTGTCACATGTTTACTTTTTTAAGCATTTAAACATGAGTTTCACACTTTAATGGACCCAAGTGTAGTTATCACAGCATCAATACACTTAAATATGGAATTAAAAATAATTTATACTTACATCAAAACCTGTACATGAATCTTAATCTAAATTTTAAATGGCATCTACACATCAATGTTCCAGTTTGAAGCCTTGAGGCTGTCTTTTTCCATCACATTGTACTGAATACTGACACTCTCCTTGCTCTCCTTCATCCTGGATTTATTTTTTTGTATTTATTATGTGCTGGTCTGTTTCCCCTTTTAGACTATAAATAGCTTTGAGGGAAGAAACTAATCTTTCAGCTTTTTCTCATCTCTGAAATTCTCTTTCCAGCTCCTGCACAACTCTCTTTGTGATTAACATTCAGTAAACACTTGTTAAATTTGTCTCCTAAGTAAATGTGTATCTTTAACTAGCTATTATACTCCTCCAATTATATGACTGGCCATATTTCATTTTTTTTCCATTTGATATACTAGTAATTCCTCCTGTCCACTAGACAAAGAAATCTTTGTGAAGATTTTCTTTAATTTTTTTTTAGATTTGACCTTATTTTTGTTTTTATTTCTATAACTTGTACCAAATAATCAACTGCTTTGTTTGTGATCATCAGTCTCTCTCCAAGCTATTAGATCTTGTACATAAATGAGCAAGAGCAAGATCACAAGAGCGCCTCTCTGAAAAATCTACGTAAGAATTTTATAATCACCCCTCAGGTCAGTGTTAGAACCTTTCCATCTGTTGATATCTGCACATTGGAACCTATGGCAACATCTTTTGGTTGCTACCTTTGTATTTTAGTGCACACCGGTGCTTCTCACCTGTGGCTTAGGGAAGTCTGGAGATATTTTTGTTCTTCACAACTGGGGAGGGGGTGCCTGTATGCACATGCCCATGTGTGCTACTGACATCTAGTTTGTAGAGGCCAGGGGTGCTGTTAAAAATGCTACAGTACACAGGTCAACTCCTCCCCCACCCCCCACAGCAAAGTATTAATCTGGCCCAAAATGTTAGTAGTGCCAAGGTTGACAAGTCCTAGTATATACCTTGTCTTTAGGTTTTCATATATAAGCATAGGTAACATTTTGGGTGCTTATTATGTGCCAGGCACCACCCTAAAATGTTTACATATATTATCACTTTCAATCTTCAGAACAATCTATGAGGTAGGTATCATTGTCTATATTTTACAGATAAGAAAACTAAGCCACAGAGAAATTCACTAATTATACCACTAATGAATCAAACAGTCTGAAATTCAAATTTGAACCAAATAGTCTGATTTCAAAGTCTGTGCCTTTGTTATACTTACACTTCTATCCTGCCTGGAATGTTCTCTTAACTCTGCTTCCCTTTGCTAATATCTGTCTCAGAAAGACCTCATCTGTACTTAAACTTTCCTTTCTTAAGTCTGATTCATGCTGATCAATCCTTTGTCTTGGTTTTTCTTGTATGGCTGCGTTTATTGGTCTTAGTTATAGTATAGTAGAAGCCTGGTGCACGAAATTTGTGAACTTGTGGGGGGTCCCTCAGCCCGGCCTGTGCCCTCGAGCAGTCCAGGAGCCCTCGGGGTGTCTCCGGGAGCCCTCAGGGGATGTCCGTGGGGAGTGGGCCTAAGCCGGCAGTCGGATATCCTTAGCACTGCCACAGAGGTGGGAGAGGCTCCCACTACCACCGCTGCGCTCGCCAGCCATGAGCCTGGCTCAGGGCTTCTGGCTGAGTGGCACTCCACCTGCGGGAGTGCACTGACCATCAGGGGGCAGCTCCTGCATTGAGCGTCTGCCCCCTGGTGGTCAGTGCGCATCATAGCAACTGGTCGTTCGGTCGATTTGCATATTAGCCTTTTATTGTATAGGATATGTGTGTTTCCCCTCTTCTTAATTTATAAGTACCGCACGCTAACCGATTGCACTACTGGAGCTCCACCCCTCTTCTTAATTTAATTTATAATTTTAGAAATTATACCATAATATGTAATCCAGTGCAACATGCCCAAGAAGACCTCAGAAATAAGTGTAAATATTCATCACTTAGAGTCTAGCAATTTAGAGGTGAAGAGCTGAAACACAAGAAACTTCTCACATCCATTATTGTAGTTTGACATGCTTAGCGCTGGTTTCTTTGAAATATCTTACTGTGTACTGTGAAACCGATCCTTTGCTATTGTGCTGCATGTTTAGCTTCATCTGGAATCTATAGTTCACCTCTAACAGTTTTCCTTTCTAAGTGCTAATAAGTGCTTGAAACATTCATTCATATACTGATTCCTTTATTCTTCACTTCATCGTCTACCTAACTGTGTATCAGCTCTGATCGAGGTGCTAGAGGGAACTAGAAAGGCATGTAAGACAGAATCCCTGAGCTTAGGTCACTAGGAGATAGAATTGCATATTCTAATACTAGATGTACATGCTACAGGTCATATGAATGAAATGGACAGATTATTGTTAGCAGTTCACATAGAGGATATGGTTAGAGAAGTCATCATCATGAAGATACCATTTCATTGACATCTAATTAAGGCCATGAAAAATATGTAACTCTTTTTGAAAGGTAGAAAGAAATAGGCAGGAAGAATATCCCATGCAGAAGGATGAGTAAGAGCATTGAAAATGCAAAATGAAAGCATTGAGAATGGGTCAGTTTGATTGAAAGGTGAGATGTTAATGGGCACAAAAATTTTTAAAAATTTTTAATTAAAAAAAAGTAAAGCTTGCCCTGACCGGTTTGGCTCAGTGGATAGAGCGTTGGCCTGCGGACTGAAGGGTCCCAGGTTCGATTCCAGTCAAGGGCATGTACGTTGGTTGTGGGCACATCCCCACTAGGGGGCGTGCAGGAGGCAGCTGATCAATGTTTCTCTCTCATCGATGTTTCTAACTCTCTATCCCTCTCCCTTCCTCTCTGTAAAAAATCAATTAAATAATTGCATATTTTATTTTATTTTTTAAAAAATAAAATAAAAATAAAAGTAAAGCTCCGATTTGTCACTTAGTTTATTTTTTGAATGTCAGACAATTCAACTTGACTATTATTTATTGCTTAAAGTACTGGTAGTAAAGATAAAATTCTAGTTTTGTTAGTTTCTCTCTCTGCATTTTTTTCTCCTTACAACATTACTCATTTAAAGAGGTATAAAAATGGATTTTTCCCAGGAACCATATTTAAGGTAATATATTAAACCATCAATTTTACCATATTTTATTCCAAACAAGTCTCTTCAATTCCTCTTATGACTCAGGGATGGTAAAGATCTCTTAGATTCCTCCAGAATTACCTTGTAGATGAGGAGAAAGTAAACTGTGCATTTTAGTGGTGGATAATGAAAGGACATTTACCTTTGAGACCAGGGAAGGGAGTGGGCAAAAATATAGTGACAGTTGAATATGAAGAACTTTCAGAGCTTAGTGGTCAGTACAAGAATTTGACTTGAGCTGAAGATTTGTGGAAGTTGAGGGTGGGGCAAGGCCAGTTTACAGAGTGTATTTTATATTGGCAGAAGACTAGTTGTTGTTTTAGAAGTCAACAAAAGCAGTTAGCTCAAATTGGAAGTTGAGCAGAAACTCAATAAATATTCAAAATATCATTGATTAATTTGCCATTTATGCATTTAAAGTATCTATTATGTAGAATAAGAAGTGAAAATCTTGTTGAGAGATGAATGTCAGTTCTCATTAAGGTGCTTCTTTTCTGCCTCTTTAGAAAGAGTAGATATTTTGCAGCAACTAAAAATATGAAACCCTTGAGCAACTATAACCAAGTACAGGTGTTGACTTTGGGTTGTAATTCATAACTTTTGATTGACTTTAAGGATTCCTTAATGGTGTGGATGTCTATCTACAATATAAGTACAATACTATTGTTAAGCAGAGCTTTCTGGTGTCTTATATATTTAAAAGAATTTTATTGTCTAATATTGTAATACTAGAGGCCCAGTGCATGAAATTCATGCACTGCGGGGGGCTGGGGGATGTGTCTCTCAGCCCAGCCTGCACCCTCTCACAGTCCAGGACCCCTCGTTCCTACCGCCCACCCGCCGTGGAGGCAGGAGACGCTCCCGCCGCCACCACCGCACTCACCAGCCATGAACCCGGCTTCTGGCTGAGCCGGGGAGGGGAAGACAAGGGAGAGGGACTGCTGCTCAACCAGAAGCCAGGCTCGCTGTGCCTTAGCACCGGCCCCGCCTGACCACTGGTGGGGGGGGCGGGGGAGTGATCTGATCTGGGGCCAGGCCAGCTGGGGGAGGGGCCATGGGAGGTTGAGGCGCTGCAGTCATGCCCCATCCTGCCTCTGCGGAGGCTCTGGGACCATGCAGTCCCCTCTCCCGCTGCCTCTGTGGAAGGGGCAGCGCCGGGACCAGGACCAGGCTGTACCGTGGCCTCCCCGCCACCTCTGTGGATGGGGGGAGGGTGGGGCGCCAGGATCACCATGGCTGGCCTGGTAGTGCAGGCTTGCTACCCCCCCTCCCCCCCACCCACTGGAAGGTTGTTCTGCCTCTGCCATCTGGTCTAATTAGCATATTAGCTCTTTATTATATAGGATGTTGCTTCTAATTCATTATGTGGTGTCAATAATAACCAGAAGATTTTTTTTGCTCTCTATTACACTAATATAAGCTCTTATTTTAACATTTTTATGTCTTTATACCTATATCTTTTTTTTCTTTGTTCATCTCATCTTTTCTACTTAAAGTTTTGTTTTTGAGTCACTGCTTAAAAGCATATTATTTTTAATTTATATGATGGCTTAAAAGTAGAAGAAAATAATAAACAAAAATTTTTAAGTTTTCTCAGAACCTGACCGACCCACTTTATGATCTCTCTTAAACTAAATATCTATTTCTCTTAAGATTGGGAATGGTTTTTTACTTCTAAACATTGCTTGATTGCTTCCATATAAGTTAACTATTTTGTGTAAATGTCCTGCATGAATCATAATTTCTTTAATTTTAGATTGGTTTATCAAAGTCAGCAACAAGTGCATTTTGTTTTATTAAACTTTCTGAAAACCTTGATTTATTGATTTATTTATTATTTTTATTGATTTCAGGGAGGAAGGGAGAGGGGAAAGAGATAGAAATATCAATGATGAGAGAGAATCATTGATTGGCTGCCTCCTGCATTGCCCCCTACTGGGGATCAAGCCTGCAACCCAGGCATGTACCCTGGCTGGGAATCGAACCATGACTTCCTGGTTCATAGGTCGATGCTCAAGCACTGAGCCATGCTGGTTGGCTTGATCAATTTTTGAATATGTCAGGGGAGGGTAGTTTTCTTCCTCTTGGCTAGGATTTAGTTTTAAAGCTTTTTCCTGTATGAGAGAAGAGGAGGGGAAAGCTCTGGAAGAGAAGCAGAGCAAAAGCAAATCTTTAGACTACCCATAGTTCTATTTCTATCCTGAAGCATTAAACAATTAGCCTGTGGCATAGACTGGATTATTTTAGGGCTTTTTCTATATCTCAAATAATAGGTTTTCCCCTGGAAAATGAAGGTTAAAGACTTTAAAGGCTACTTTTGATTGATTTGTTGTTGTAAATAAGTATAACCCATCAAGTCTAGTTATGCTATTCCATTTATGCTAGTGCAAGTAATTAGCAGTTTACATTACTAGACCAATTGTTTCCATTTTTATATGTTTACAAACTACTTTATTTTTCCAGAGGTCTATAAATATAACCACTTAAAGTAATTAAAATTTGATTGATTTTAACCTTTTTCATTTGCTTTAAATTCTGAAAGCTTAGAAACTTAAGCCTACATCCTTTTTAGCAGAATTTTGTTAGCAGAATGATTTATTAGTTATTTTTTGTGTTCCTGGATATTTTTGAGAAGGCAAATTGATTTTTAAGTAAAAATAATAAATTGAGGTGTCCTTCTCTCACTTTCTAACTTAAGAAAACTAGTTAAAACTACACATTTCATTTAATATAAAGATTTTTAAAAATTAAACAAGCTTGAGGTCCAGCTATGAATTAGGTTCTGGTTTTGCTCAAATCACTTTTACTGTCAAGATGAGAAGGGACTTTATTTAGAATAAGACTAGAGTTTTAAAGTGCATCTGTAAATCTGTATTTAAACTGCACTTCTAAATCCAAGCATTTGGAGTGTGCAATAAACAGCTTTAACTCTCTCTTTAAACTACTCTTTCCCCCAGACAATAAAGAATTTTTGTCATGTCATTTATGGAAAGTAAATAGGAACTGGCATTTTCCAGTGCTATGAATAAAGCTATAGATGTTAAGTGAATTGCCAATGCAAGTTTAGCTCTCTCCTGTCTCTTTAACATTGTTCTGACACAAGATAGGACTTTACTTTGAAGAATGGGTTTGAAATTTGAGAAGAAAGATTTTTTAGCAGGATATCCTTGTTTTCTAACATTGTATTTAAAAATTTATCTTTTACTGGATTAGGAATGTGGCGTTATTTTGGTAGTACTCTGGATTTGAATATAGATATTCAAAACATTGATTATTTGCCACATAAGACAAGCTGGAAAGAATGTGAAATAATGTGGCATACAGGATGTTTTGGTGCTATGAATAAGATTCAGTGTTTCTACGTCTTCTTTAACCTACACTATTGTTTTCTATATTTAAGGGCCTTCCTAATTAATTATTGTTAATTAAACCTATATTTAAAGTTCTTGCTAGTGAGTATTGTTCTCATTTTTTTATTGGATTAAATTTGTTTTCCCAACGAGATTGTCCAATCATTGAGACCAAGGTCTAACTGTTTTGATTTTGTTTTTAATCCTCACCTGAGAATACTTTTTTTTCCATTGCTTTTCAGAGAGAGTAGAAGGGAGGGAATGAAGGGGAGATAGAAAGAGAAACATTGATGTGAGAGAGTGGTTGCTTCCCAAATGCACCCCAGTTGGGTGTGGGGAGTGAATCTGCAACCCAGGTACATGCCCTTGACTGGGAATCAAACCCATGACCCTTCTGTGGGCAGACTGATGCTCTAACCACTTAGAAACACTGGTTAGGACTTGATTTTTGTTTTTAATTCTCACAAGACTTAGCATATTGTTAGATATGTAAGCAAACTTTCTTTAAGTAGGGAACTATACTTAGCAAGGCATCTTGTGGTTTGCATATGTGTTAAGGGATGGCAGTTTGTGCATTGGTGTATATACCAAGGAATTCCTTATCTCTGCATTGTATAGTGGTAGAGAATGGGAAAACATAATTATAATATTATTATTAATTAAACATAAATCCATCTTGACCACATATCTTCTTATTTCCACCAAAACTCTATAGACATGCTACTTGGAATATCAGTTTCATGACAGGTGGTTTATGAAGTACTGCTCTGGAGCCTGTACACTTAAATATATCATGTGTTTTAAACCTATTTCTATTTCTAGCTGGGGATGTTTTCTTTCTAAGACAACCTAAATTTAAGTAGCATAGCAGTTAACTAAAGTCCTGAATTTCCAAAGTATATTTTTATTTCTAAAGCCCTTTGCAGTTAGATTTAGCATCCTAAACAGAGTATAGATTTATCCTTCTTACTTGTATCTTTATGGAATAAGATAGATTTTGAATGAATGAATGAGTAAATTGATCAGTCTTCAATTGACATATAATAATTGAAAATAGCTAACTCATTTCTGCCACATCATACCAAGAAATAAATATGCAGAATCTCAGTACATATGGATAGTCAGATGTGTCTCACCACAAGATTAGCTTAAGCATTCACTTAGTGAATGGATTTTATAATATAATTACTTTATATATAATAACTAAAAAGATTTTTTTGACTCATTGTATCTGTTACTTCAAAGTATACTAGAGCCACTCAGGGGAGTTATGGGTTAGAAATTATGTTAATGAGTATATAATAGAGGGATAAGAGAAGAGAGCTGAGGGAGTTATCAACATTTATAGGATAGTTGGAGCAAGAAAAGAAATGGTTTAAGAAGATAGAAGAAAGTCAGGATATGCCATTGGAAAGTAGTGAAAGAGACTATGTCATTGCTCTCAAGTTAGATCCTACTGAGAGATCATTCATGATTCCTGAACAATGGCTATTTGATTTACCGTCTTGAAGCCAAATCATTGGTGTCCTTTTTAGATCAATTTCTGATAGTATGGTGGAGGCATATTCTAAACTGCAGTGTGTTAATTTTTAAATGGGATATAAAGAAGTGGAGAGAGCAGATACATACAGGCCTTTCAAGAAGTTTGACTCTGAACTGGAGGAAAGAAAACAACAGATGATGAAATGGGAATTAATGTCTAATGGTGACCGAAATGATTCATTTACTATAGAATCTTAGATGTGAAAGTTATTAGTGGAGATGGAGAGGATACAAATGATATAAATATAGGAGAAGGAGGTATAATAGGTCGAGGTCTTAGGAAACACAAAGAAGTTTGTGGAGCAAACTTCCTTGGTAGAGGATAAAGATCTAGAACAGAGAAGGTAGAGAAATTGGTCATAATTAGTAAAAAGTAGCATTTTATTGCTAGAAAGAAGAAGAGATTGGGTAAAAACAAAAAGGGGGTTGGTGTTCCAAAGATGATACACATTTTTCCTGTGAAGTGGGAAATAGTAGGTCATCTGCTGGGTAACAGGAAAGAAGAGGTTTTTTGTGTGTGTTTTTAGTTTTGTTTTGTTAAAAGGAGTTATATGTGTGGGGTTTTTTTAAAATTTTTTAAAATTGATTTTAGAGAAGCTAAGAAGAAAGGAGAGAGAGAGAGAGAGAGAGAGAGAGAGAGAGAGAGAAGCATCAATTTGTTGTCCTACTTATTTATGCATTCATTGGTTGCTTCTTGTATGTGCCCCTGACCGGAGGTGGAACCCATAGCCTTGGTGTGTCAGGATGACGCTCTAACCAGCAGAGCTATCTGGCCAGGGCTGAGGTTTTGTTTTGAAAGCATTGGAAATGCAAGAGAAGTCAAGAAGTTTTGGAAAAGGTGCTTTGTTGTAAAAGGATACATTGTAGGATAGCTCTGTAAAAAATCTTTGTGATAGAATCCAGTCTGAGGCTAGCTTATGGTTAGTTTTCTCCTATAGCAAATCATTTAATGATGAAGGTTTACTATAATTAGTATTTTTAGCCACCCATTTATTTATTTAATTTAGATAGATAGATAGATAGATAGATAGATGTACACATATACATACACACACACACGCACACACATATGAGAGAAGGCGAGAGAAAGAAATATATAAATATAAAATAAATTTCATGGTAATAGTGCTTTTCTCTCCTTGTGACTAGGCACTGCAAAACCAAAATGTTAACTAAGATTTGTGCAATTTTTTCTGTAAGTTAAAGTTTTTTATTGTGTTTCAAAAAGAATGATTTTTTAAAATGACTTGTTTGGGCCCTGTCTGGTGTGCTCAATGGTTAGAGCGTCTGCCCATGTATGGAATGATTGCAGGTTTGATTCCCATTTAAGGGCACATACCTGAGTTGCAAGTTTGATCCCTGGCCCCGGTTGCGCACATGCGAGAGACAACCAATTTATGTGTCTCTCTCACATCAATGATCTCTTTCTCTCTCTTTTTCTCTCCCTCCCTTCCTCCCTATCAGTCTCTCTAAAAATCAATGGGAAAAATATCCTCAGGTGAGGATTAACAAAAAATAAAATAAAACAAATGATTTGTTTTGTATGTACAATGCATGTTCATTATAAAAAGTTTAAGTAAGACAAAAACTTGTAAAGAAGATTAGCAAAATTGCTCAATAGCTCACTGCCAAGGAATTATTTTCATTAACATTTGATCACTTTTATTAAGAATGAGATAAGATTTTTATATAAATGTGATCATTAGTACATCTGTTATTTTAAATAGAACACTAAATTTTATTTTTTAATTAAGTTTGAAAGAAAGAAAAAGAACTGGAGTAATATAGAAGAAATCAATGAAGTTAGGTGATCCTGCTATAGGATCATGGAAACACTAAAAGGTTAGAGAAAATATTTTAATTACATGTTTCATCTTTATATGGCATCTATTGATTCCTTACTCTGAAAGATGAGGAAATGAGTACAGTTATGTTTTTATTTTTCCTCTCCCTATCTTTGAGTTTTTATATTATTATTCCGAACTTTTCATAGTTTATAATATAGTACTTATATTCTGTTTTGGTAACAATTCCTGTGGTGGTTTAGTCTTATATGTTACAGTACATTAAGCTTAGTCTATTTGCCATTGATTTCTATTCCTACCAATGAAAAACCAGTTGGCTGGATATAAAATTCTGGAGTAAAAATTTGTTTCATTAGAACTTTGAAGACATTGCTCCACCGTCTTTTGACATCGAGCTACCTTGTAGAATTCTAAAGCCTTATATGTAACTTGATTTTACTGCTTTTGATATTGGTGATATATATGGTGTTGATGTTTCTCTGTCTTTTTGACCAACTGCAAGTTTTGTTTCATTGTTTATTTATGCCAGCTTACCTGGATGTGAAACTTTGAAAGTGGCTATTTTTTCTTCTTGATTGATAGGATCTCTCTTAAAGATATGAGAAATCATATGGTGTTTTTACCTTATATCATCAGTCTACTTAAATTATATATAGAGAGGAATATTTTAAAAAAACTGAGTGAACTTAGAGATGCTGAAATTTAACCCTTTGTACCTATCTTATATAATAAAGAGGGAATATGCTAATTGACCCTCATGCCATCGCAAAGATGGCAGAGCCCACAGCCAATAAGGAGGGAATATGCTAATTGACTGCCCTGCCCTCAAAGATGGCAGCACCCACAGCCAATAAGGGGGGAATATGCTAATTGACTGTCACGCCCTCAAAAAAGGTGGTGCCCACAGCCAGTAAGGAGGGAATATGCTAATTGCTGCCATACCCTCAAAGATGGCAGTGCTCCCAGCCACAAGATGGCCAGCAGGGGAGGGCAGTTGTGGGTGATCAGGCCAGCAGGGGAGGACAGTTGGGGGCAACCAGGCCTTCAGGGGAGGGCAGTGACCAGTTGCTATGACATACACTGACCCCCAGGGGGCAGACACTCAATGCAGGAGCTGCCCCCTGGTGGTCAATGCACTCTCACAGGGGGAGCGCTGCTCAGCCAGAGCCGGGCTCATGGCTGAGGAGCCGGGGAGCCTCTCCCACCTCTGTGGCAGTGCTAAGGATGTCTGACTGAGGGCTCCTGACTGCAAGAGGGCGCAGGCTGGGCTGAGAGACCCCCCCCCCCCCCCGTGCCCGAATTTCATGCACCCGGCCTTTAGTGAGTTATAAGAAATAAGAGGATAGGTCCATGCTTTATGTCCTTGGATCATAGTATTCTCATCTCTAATATATGGAAGAAATAGACAGTAGTGAAAAGGGCTATAACTATTAAAGTGTTTCTCAAAGAGCCATTTTTTACTGTACTTATCTTTCTTTACCTCTAAACAGCATCTTACACCGTTGAATACTTCTTCCTTCTTAAAACATTTTCTTACCCTTGTACCCAATGAAAGCATACTTCTACCTTTTCTCTGACTTTGTCATCCCATCTTAGTCTCTTTTGCCAAGATTGCCTTCTCTATCAATATCTAAGTGTTGGGGTGCTGTCACTACAAGATGTCATCCAGACCCATAACTTCAAATAAACATATCAGGTAACTCCTAATTTTATATCTACAGTCATGATCTCCCTTTCTACATCTAGTCTATCCTCAACAAAAACTTCTCATTTTTTCTACCCCTACATTTTCTGGTCATCTCTCATCTGCACTACTATAGCCACTTCCTAACTTAGTCTTTCTGTCATCACTCTTGTCCCTTTCTTAGAGTCTGTTCTTTTTAAAGTGCCAAAGTGGCCTCTTTAAATTATAGATCTTATCTTATTATCCCACCTCCCCTTTATTTAAAGCTCTCCAATCAATGGCTTCTCATTACAACTAGAACAAAATTCAAACTCCCATGTCCTACAAACATATGTGAACTGCCTTAAACTCTATTTACTATCCTCTGCTGTGGTTCACCCACACTGATTTTATTCCTATTTCTGGACATTTCAATATTGTTCCCATTTTAAAATTTTATATTTACTTCTTAGAACCCTCTTTTTCAGATCTTCACATTGCTGCCATCCATATTCTGGCCATTCCGGTGTCAGCTCTAATGTCATCTCCTCAGAGGCCTCCCTGACTTTCTTAGCTAAAGTATTACACAGCAATGTGCCCTCCTTCCCATCCCCCAGCACACACAAGCTCTATTGCATTACACTTTTTTACACAGAATAGTACCAAATTTTTTTTTAAATCAGATAACATTCCACCACCAAAGTGACCATCCTATATAATAAAACCCTAATATGTAAATCAACCAAACAGTGGAACGACCAGTCGCTATGACGTGCACTGACCACCAGGGAGCAGATGCTCAACACAGGAGCTGCTCCCTGGGGGTCAGTGCACTCCCACAGGGTAGAGCACCGCTCAGCCAGAAGCCCAGCTCATGGCGAGGAGCAGGCCTAAGCCGGCAGGTGGGCATCCCCTGAGTACGAGAGGGTGCAGGCTGGGCTGGGGGGGGGGGGGGGGGGGGGGGCCCCCCCCCCCCCAGTGCACAAATGTTGTGTACCAGCTCTCTAGTAGTTAATATTTTCTGCATTTCTTGATTTTACTCCAAAATTTATTTAAACAGGAAACTTTGTCTCTAATGTAAGTGGAAAATTAGTATTGCTTGCATATATATAAAAAATAGAGAAATATGCTAATTAACCGGGACTCCGAAACGGTTCGACTGGACAGGAGGTTGCACGCGCAGCGTCGTGGGTGGGGCGGCAGGGGCCTCCGCGCGCCTGCGCTGGGGGAGGGCCTGATCAGCAGCAGCTGCAGCTGCTTCAAGGGCCAGAGAGGGAGGCAGGGCCAGACGGGAGGGTGGGCAGCGCGATTTCAAATCGCGCGCTGGGCTCCTAGTATTGAAGAAAATAAAAATAAATACAGTGAAAACTACCTATTTATTACAGTTTTTAGTCTTTAGAAGCACAGAGGCTGAGGCCTGCTCTGTTCTTAAAAAGATAAACTTATAAACGTTAGCCATTAAAGACCAACAGCATCAAACTGAGACTTTCTTTGACATTCATGTGCTGAAAGAGAATTGAAATGGAAATAACTTTCTCACCAGGCAATTCAGTATAATATAGTGTAGTCTTCAAGGTAAATGAGGTTATCTTTACTAGTACAGTGTTTTTCCAAAAGGAGAGTTGTGATAATAATTATTACAAATACATATTAATCACAAAAATTTTAATTGTTTTAGTAATGAAATTGAAATAAATAACTTTGGCCATAGAGTAGGGTAAAAATGATCTGCTGAACTAGGCAGAATTAGTGGGGGGGAAACCCCCTATAAACTCACAAAGTTTATTTTAACCTATTCTAAAGAATTGAGTAACATGGAATGTTATTACTCAAATTTAATGTTTGAGTGCATTACTATGGAATTTCTTCTGAATTACTAATTCCTGCATCTTAAAAAATTAGTATATGCTCCAGTTACTTGAAATAATTCTATATGTTGGGCTGTTTGCTTAGTACTTTACATGTTATCTTGATTTAGTCATATCCATTCTCTGAGAAGTAGAAAGATTTTCATTTTAAAAATGTGAAAATGAGGTCCTTAGAGGTTCAGTGATTTGGCTAAAATTTTATGGCCAGTAAGCCTGTCTGACTTTAAAGCCCCTTTTCTTAACCAATAAAGCTTATACTAAAAAAAAAAATAATAATAAGATGTGAAGGAATGCTATAATGTAAGTGTATGGTAAAGTTTGTTAATGACCCAGGAGCATGTCTTTGGAAATTTTATTCAATAATTTTTCAGTTCTAAGAAATGGTAAGTTGCCCAAATGGCCACCACATTTTCTATAAGCTTAGTTTTACACCTGTTTTAGGCCTCATTTCATAAAAAGGCAATTCAATTTTATTTTACTTTTTTAATATATTTTTATTGATTTCAGGGAGGAAGGGAGAGGGAGGGAGAGAGAGAGAGAGAGAAACATAAATGATGAGAGAGAATCATTGATTGGCTGCCTCCTGCACACCCTCTATTGGGGATCAATCCCACAACCTGGGCATATGCCCTTGGCTGGAATTGAACCTAGTACCCTTCAGTCCACAGGCCAGTGCTCTATCCACTGAGCAAAACTGGCTGGGGCAAGGCTATTCAATTTTAAAGGACAACTTTACTGTTCCCTTTACTTAATTTTTGGAAGTACTTAGTATCAAGAAAAGCAGTTTGGAGTTACCTCAAAAAATTAAAAATGGAATTGCCTTATGAGCTAGCAATTCTGCTTCTGGGAATTTATCTGAAGCACTAATTTGAAAGAATATACTCACCCCTGTGTTAATTGCAGCATTATTTACAACTAGAGGCCCGATGCGTGAATTTGTGTACCAGTGGGGTCCCTTGGCCTGGCCTGTGGGATCGGGCTGAAACTGGCTCTCTGACTCCCCCAAGGGGCACAGGCCAGGCCAAGGGACCCCACTGATGCACGATTGGGGCCGGGGAGGGATGCGGGATGTTGGCCAGCTGGGGAGGGACTGCAGGAGGGTTCCAGAGTGTTTCCGGCCTGTCTCGCTCAGTCCCAATGGGCCGAACCCCAGCAGCAAGCTAACCTGGTCGGAGCATCTGCCCCCTGGTGGTCAGTGCACGTCATAGTGACTGGTCGACCGGTCAACTGTCTGCCCCTTGGTGGTCAGTGTACGTCATAGCAAGCAGTTGAGTGGCCTTAGCATATCATTAGCATATTACACTTTGGTTGAACGATGACCAGATGACCGGACACTTAGCATATTAGGTTTTTATTATAGAGGACTAGAAGCCGGATGCACGAAGATTCGTGCAAGAATAGGCCTTCCTTCCCCTGGCTGCTGGCTCCGCCTTCGCTCTGGCCGGAGCCGCCTTTCCGCCTTCGCGCGCTGCGCAAGCGTCCTGGCCCGGCCGCCACCATCTTTGTCGCATCAGTTTGCATATTCCCTCCTTATTGGCTGTGGGCGCCGCCATCTTTGTCGTGAAGTGATGGTCAATTTGCATATTCTGTCTTTATTAGATAGGATAGCCAAGATTTGAAAGCAACCCAAGTGTCCATCCATAGATGAGTGGATAAAACAGGGAAATTTTACCCTTTGTGGAAGCATACATAGACCTGGAGAACATTATGCTTAGTGAAATAAGCCAGTCAGAGAAAGACAAGTACCATATGATTGCAGTAATATGTGAAAATCTAAGCAACAAAATTAAGTAACAAGCAAAATAGAGATAGACATAGATAGAGAAATGACAGCTGTCAGAGCTGTGTGGTGGTGGTGGTGGAGAGATTGAGCAAAAAAGAAAAAGAAAGAGAAAGAACTCATGGACATAGCAACAGTGGTGATTGTGGGGGTAGGAGAATGGATGGAAGTGGAGGAGGATATGGGGGGGAAATGGTAATGGAAAAAGTAAACTAATTAATTTAAAAATGTTTATTATTAAAAAATTAAGTTCTTATAGTATGTTAGCACATATAAATGAATCCTATATAATAATGAGGTGATATGTAAATTGACCCTCACTCCGTCATGCCGTCACAAGATGGCTGCGCCCACAGTGGAGGCAGGGTTCCCATAACACAAGATGGCTGCGCCCACAGCGGAGGTGGGGTTCCCGTAACGAGCCGTAACTAGCGATCAGCAGGGGCCTGAGGCTGCATGGCTCCAGGGCGGGGGACCTGAGGCTGCGCACCCCCGCCTGGTGGGGCTTGATGGGGGAACCTCAGGCCGTGCCCCCCCTCCCGGCGGGGCTTGAAGGG
>NW_005353838.1:6824798-6848060 GCF_000412655.1 Myotis brandtii | reverse complement strand
GGGGGAGGGGGACCTGAGGCTGCGCCCCCCACCTGGCGGGGCTTGACGGGGGACCTGAGGCTGCGCCCCCTACCCAGCGGGCTTGACTCGGGAGTGGCCGGCTGTTTCTGGATCTCACCCAATGGGGTTGGGGCCAGCTGGGTCTGGGTCTCATGCGCTTTCTAGGTGCATGCGGGTGGGCGGGGACTTGACTCTGGGTCCCGCGGCACGCCCCAGACTCTGACAGGAGGAAGATTTTCATATACGTTTTACTAATTTTCTTTCATCTCTGACACTTTTAATAGAGAAAGGCCAAATAGCAATATTAAAATATTTCCTCTAATTCCCTTTTAATGTGTACGAATTTCGTGCACAGGGCCACTAGTATAATAATAATACTAACTTTCAGGCATAGGAACAAAAATGTAATCCATAATGTATAGGGTCTGTGATTTGAGTTTTTATTCTTATAGTAGGGGCAATGGATTAGTGATGATCCAGTCACAACTCCTTTCCTAACCTAATCCTTGGCAGACTCCAGGCAAGGTGCATTCTGGAGAATAATTTGAAGGTTGTAAGATAGACAAGTGATCCCCCCACCTTTATTCTAGGTTTTCTATTTGGATTAGTTCAGATTATCAGAGTGCTTTATTTTCTTTGCTTCCAGGAGAGTTGCGATTATTGTTTCTATCTGTTATCCACTTGTTTAAAATTGAGGGTTGTTGTTAAGACATTGCCATTTAAAACCTGCTGATGCATTTACTGTAGGGATGTTGTTGAGGACATCACTATATTTGCTCATTGGCCCCTACATAAAGACAATAAAGACAACTATTTAGGTTATTTTTCATTTTGAGTGTCAGAAAAAGTTTAGCTGTTTCTATAATTGAACTGACCCTGTTTCCTTTGTTGTTCAGACTGCCGGCAAGCTAACTTTTATTTTTATTTTCCTATTGTATTGTGCCATTTGTGTAAGATGCCTCAGATCATGACAAGCAATACATAATGCTGTCCTTCCAGGGAGACTTCTTTAATACTTTTAAAATAATTAAAAATTTACCTAAATCATGGTCTGTCTCATATGTTTACTAATAAGACATAATGCACCTTCTCATTTCTTGCTAATATTGTTCATTTGAATTTGGCACTATATAATAAAACATCAGTTGTATGTCAAGAAAACTTAAGTATTATTTTAAATACTTATGTTTTAACTACAGTAATATGTATATGCTTTATTATTAATGAATTCCACATTGAGATACAAAGAGCTTAATTATTTTTAATTTGAAGAAATTACGTTTTAAAACTTTTTGTAATCTGTAATGAGAATATTTTGGTCTTCGGTATATAGAATGAGCTGTAGTCACTATTTCTCCATCAAACTCAAACCATCTTATGATTCCTATGGTACCTCTATGTAAAATAATGATACTTTATGTTTGAAAACATCTCATTTTGGGAACATAATCTAATTGGTAATTTTAATTAATTTAATTAACAATTAATTTATTTATGAATTTGTTTATTGTTTATGGGTATGTCATTGCTTTCTATTTGTAATATTTCTTAGTATTTGTTCATTTTTGCAATGTTGTTCTTTATCTGGTAATTTGAGTAAATCCCAGTTGAATTATGTTGCCACATTATGTCTTCAAAAGGGCATAAAGTCAGTACACATGCTTCAGTAATATCTGGTTGTTTTACCCTTATGTTTCCAGTTGGCAATTTGAAATTATGGCTTCAACTGCACTTTAAATATGTGATAATAGCATGTGTTTCTAATAAGGGCCAGCACCATTTTGTTCAGAGAGTGTGAATGGTTGTCACTCATATATGACAAATGCACCTTCATCTGCTTCTTTGATAGCCCCCTAAAAACCATACCCTCAAATCAGGCCGATGAAATTAGCTGCTGTGTAAATTGTGTGTCTGAGTGGTTCATTATCTAATCACCGTCAGAACCACAGTGATAAAGTAGATTGAAGCAGGGAAGAGGTCTGCCAGATGATTTTGCCCCCCTCCCTCAAATCCGGTTTCCCTTGGAAACCCTAATCGTGTTAGAACTTCAGGCTCTCATGCCTGGAATTCAGTACCTTAATGTACCAAACCTGAAAATACCAGTAGTTCTGGAGCGTAATTTTCTTTCTGTAAAGATCATAATTTTATTTGTTTCAGTCAGTTTTTGAAATGTTGAAGCTCTTGAATTACTGTTTTGTTGCTAGTGCCCTAAATATTACTAAATAGGAAAAAAAATGCTATATCTTACTTGCAAGAATTCAGATTAATTTGTATAATTATTAACCTTATAGGGGTTTTTATTCTAATAATGACCTTCTGGATTTTAAAAAGTTATTATTGAATTTCTTCCTTTTAATTGATTTTAGGTGCTTTTGAAGATGATGACATCACACATGTTGAAGGAAGTGTAGATCCTATTCGAGATATAGAAATAATACATGAAGAGCTTCAGCTTAAAGATGAAGAAATGATTGGGCCCATTATAGATAAACTAGAAAAAGTGGCTGTGAGAGGAGGGGATAAAAAACTAAAACCTGAATATGTAAGTAAAAATTTATAGCTTTAGATACTTAAGTTCATTTTTCTTGGTTAAAATTTTAAAATAGAGCACATAAAATATCTAATATCGGTATGGAATTTTAGAATCCAAGGATCTTTTTTGTTAAAAAATTATTGTGAAACTTTATTTTCTTTTGGCAACAAAGTATTATGGTGACAGGCTATTTAAGGTTTCATAAAAAAAGTCATATTTAGCTGTAATCTTGAGTGTTTATGTGGTTGCTATGTATATCTTCAAAGTGTTAGTAATAGAGAAGTGTGGTCGTTGTAGTTATAACATTTTTGAAGAAATTATTGAAAATCACCTAGAAGGAAATACTGTGATAAAAGAGGCTTAGGATGATAGAGTTATGAATGCTTTTCCCTTAAATGTTTTTATACTTTGATTTTATTGCTTTTATAAAAATAAACTTGGGGAAATGAACCCCAAAGTTAAAACTATTTATTAAATGTAGCAGACTATTTGAAAATGCAGGAACCAGGAATGTGATTAGAAGTTATTGTAGTTCATTATTTGAGTTTACATCACATACTGCCAAAGCCAGGAATGGCTTATAAAATTTTCAAAATAAAAATGACAGGTTGCTTAATTTGATGTGGTAATACCAATATGGGAGTCAGACTATGGTAGGACTACTTAATGGCTCCTGGAGAAACAGTTATCATAGTAATTATTCTCAGCATAAGTGAGGGTTTGTTTTTTTTTGACAATTATACTCCTAGGCCAGTGGGAAGGATTGAGGTAGGGTCTCCTTTTTCTTAAATGGGGATGAGAAGCATGAGAATCCATATATATAAAAGGCTAATATGCAAAGTGTCCCCTCTGGAGTTCGACCGGAGTTTGATCACTCACTATGACATGCGTTGACCACCAGGGGGCGACGCAGAGCGAAGGAAGGCCCTGGCTGGCAGCCTGAAGGCCCTGATCGCCGGCCAGACCTAGGGACCCTACCCATGCATGAGTTTCATGCACCAGGCCTCTAGTGTAAGCATAATTGACCAGGATTAATTGTAACACTGCATAAGATATTTTACTTTCTTGGTTTATTGTAATTATTTTAAGCAAATCATGTGTTTAATCGTAGTACATTTGTAATATAGCACTTTGATCTTGTAGGAAATGGTGTTACATTAGCCACTCTTAAACATTTATGAGTGAAATTCAGTTATAGCAGAGTAAAAGTGATTATTCTTAAGCAGAACATATTAGATTTCATTACAAATTGTTAGCTTGCCCCTTCCTTGTTAAAATTTGTGGGAAGTCCTTTTCCTGGAGTGTTTCAAATCAGGATCTAAGGATATAGGACTTTTTCCCTATTTTTCTCTTGGTAACAAGATTTGGAAGGAAGATATACTAAATATCGAAGTAATTTATGTAAGTGGATATTTATAGAAGAACTGATTTATGGTAAAGGAAAATGCATTGATGAAAATTAAAAAACCTATTACTAATAATTGTGTATTGTGAGCAGTTTTAAAAATTGCATGTTTTAAACATCCATAAGGTTTTAGGGAAAAATATTTCACTTCTTGTTTGATAATACATCATGTGAACAAATAGGTATGATCTGCTAGACAGAAATCTTGAGTCACTGAATCTCAGAAGAGTTATTGTATTTTATAATTGGGGACTTTTAGTTGTAAGGAACAGAGACTCAGCTCAGACTGTTTTAATAAATGAATTTTTATTTTTAAAACACAAGGTGAGAAGGGAAATGGAAATGCAAAAACATTCAAGATCAGGAAGTATGGTATAGTCAGGCCTTTTGGAGTTGAATTCTAAATCATCCCAGGACAGCACTGTGTGTTTCTCTGGCAGTGCTCTGCCATTCATCTGCTGTTTTATATATTGCTTTTGTTCCTGATTTCTGCGTCATCGTTACTTCTGCTTGCTTAGAGTTGGCTTATTTATCACGTCGAGGTGTGTGTGTGTGTGTGTGTGTGTGTGTGTGTGTTAACGAGACCACTTCATAGGTTAAGTGCCCATTAGTTCTGGCCAGAAGACTATGAGGACTGAGTCAGATTCCTTTAGGAGAATACTAGGAGTAAAGCACCATGTTGGATAATGTACTTAATATACTGTGTAAAATGAGCAGCTGTACATTGTAAGTCCTCAGTGCTCAGTGTTATTTGAGGACAGCAGTTCAGAAGTGCAACACTGTTTAAGACTTCCAGGATAACACAAAAGAATGCATTGTGTTTGAGGCAAGTGTCACAAAAATTAGACTCATTTGAGGCCAGACTACTTTAGATCCATCTATGCATGTACATCTTAAGGGAAATTAACTCATATAAGAACTGATGCTATGGTGCATACACTACAGGCATACTTTTCTGGATATTCCTGCCTGTCTACTTTTTCTTTGCCTATAGCCAACCAAACACAGATGGAGATAATTAAAAATAGGCTGTTAGTATCCCCATAAACTCATTTTCTGTATTTTGAGCTGGAGGTCTTGCTGCCAGTTTTCTAATCTGAATGCGTTGTTGGCTGTGCTGCGTTAAAGCCACCCAGCCAGCACAGGTCAGCTCATCTGAGTGCCACCATCAGGTATTAGTGTAGCGGGTTTAGCTAGAGGAAACTATCAGGCTTGGAGGCTGTAATTATCACAGAATAAGAGTGAGTCACCTTGATAAAATGCCAAGTCTATCCATTTAGCCATCAAATTTTAGGATTACAGATGGTGGGCAGAGAATAGATGAAGTCCTTCCTTTACCCTCACCCTGTTAATACACCCTTATTTTTTTTCCTATTCTAAAGATGATATACTGGTTAAAAAACACACAGCATTGTAGTTTTTAAAAAGAAGGCAGAAAAGGAGAGTCCTCTGGAATCCAGTCTTCTAGAGATTTCTGTTGTTGACAATTTGATATGGCTCCTATCCAGTTTCATTATTTGAGTACATTTACTTATACTTATTATATACTGGATGCCCGGTGCACGAAATTCATGCACGGGAGAGGGGGGGTCTCTCAGCCCGGCCTGCCCCCCCTCACAGTCTAGGAGCCCTCACGGGCCTAAGCTGCAGTCTGGCCTCTCTGCGGGAGGCGACTGGCCGATCAGGTATATAGATACTTTCTGGAGGCAGCACAGACTCCTTCTTTATTACTTTCCTCTGTGGTTGGAGAACAGGGGACTAAAAGGTGGAGACAGAACTGTGGCCGGGCCTGGGGCTTTTGTAGGCAGCGGAAAGAGGGAAAGGGCTGGGGGAAGTCTAGAGCAGGGGTGGGCAAACTTTTTGACTCGAGGGCCACAATGGGCTCTTAAACTGGACCGGAGGGGCGGAACAAAAGCATGGATGGAGTGTTTGTGTGAACTAATATAAATTCAAAGTAAACCTCATTACATAAAAGGGTACGGTCTTTTTTTTTTAGTTTTATTCATTTCAAAGGGGCCGGATCCGGCCCGTGGGCCGTAGTTTGCTCATGGCTGGGCTAGAGTCTAGAGACTCTAGACGTTTCCTTCGATTGTCCTCTCTTCCTCTGGGCCCCTCCCTCCGTTTTTTCCTTCTCATGGTGGATGTTCGGGCCTCTGACTGACGGGAGCCCAGCAAAGGTGGTATTCAGCCCCCTCACTTCTCAGCTGAATGTACAGCTGCCTCGCATTCCAAGCGGGGCTGTTTTCTAGTGACTAAAGCGCTGGGAATCCACAGCTCCTGGCCTCTCCCCTCTTGGTTTCCTCCTTGGGTTGCAAAGTTCCCGGAGATACCGAAGCAGCTCTGCCCTGGTAGTTCTGCACCGGGCCCCACCGGGCACTCTTCCTGAGTCTCCAGGTTCACAGTCTGCGCTCGGGAAGGGCTCCTGGAGCCCATTCCCCCAGACAGGAAGGGCAGGGGGGCTAGCTTGGAGAGCTGGAGGAAGATGGCAGAGTAACAATTGGTATGAACCGGCGCCTGCTCAGACAGACTTCCTAAGCTCATGCCGGGCCCCTTCCCGGTGCCGGGAGGACCCCAGCTGAGGTCCCCTCCCTGTACCCAGTGCCAGTGCCCTCCTCCCCGTTCCACCCCTGGGGTGGGAGCGGAGGCAGCTTGGTTAGCGCTGGGCAGCCCTGCGCGGGCCTGCGCTGGGGGCAGAAGTCCCCACCCCCATTCCCGCCCACTGGCTTCTGCCTGGAGGTGACTTGGACATCGTCATGGACAAATTAGCATATTACCTCTTTATTATATAGGATAGTTTCAAAACCACAAATGGAATCATATTATGTGTTCTGCCATAAATAGTAATATTTAATGTCTATATACTTACTGTGTGCCTGGAACTGTGGCAGCTACTTTACATGTATTTTCTCATTTAATTCTCATAATCACCATATTTTAAATTGGGGTTATTACCAGTTTTATAGAAACAAGTAGCAGCCCCAAAGTTTCACAGCTAGAAAGTGGCAGAGCCAGGGCTTATACCCAAATCTGTTTGATGATAGAATCCATATTCTTAAACTTATTCCATTGTTCTGAACCTACTTTTTTCACTAAGCAATGTATTTTGGACATTTTTCCATGTGAATGTAATACAGATATATCTTGTCTTAATAGATAAAAACTGTTCTTAGAATATTCCATAATTTATTAGCAAATCTCCAATTTATGCGGGTTTAGGTTGTTTCTATCTTTTAAAAAATTGACTTGAGAGAGAGAGAAGAGAGAAAAAAAAGCGTTGATTTGTTGTTCCACTTATTTTATACATCCATTGGTTGCTTCTTGTATGTGTTGTGACTGGCAATTGAACCCACAACCTTGACATATCAAGATGATGCTCTAACGAGCTGAGCTACCCAGCCAGGGCAAAGGTTGTTTCTAATCTATACTTCTCTTTTGGTGCTAGTATCACACTGTTCTAATTACTATAGCTTTGTGGTTTATTTTAATACTAGAGGCCCGGTGCGCGAAATTCGTGCACTGGGGATGGGTGGGGGGTCCCTTAGCCCAGCATGTGCCCTCTTGCAGTCCAGGACCCCTGGGACCGGGAGGCCTCTCTGCTCCGCTGATCCTGGGACCGGGAGGCCTCTCTGCTCCGCTGATCCTGGGACCGGGAGGCCTCTCTGCTCCGCTGATCCTGGGACCGGGAGGCCTCTCTGCTCCGCTGATCCTGGGACCGGGAGGCCTCTCTGCTCCGCTGATCCTGGGACCGGGAGGCCTCTCTGCTCCGCTGATCCTGGGACCGGGAGGCCTCTCTGCTCCGCTGATCCTGGGACCGGGAGGCCTCTCTGCTCCGCTGATCCTGGGACCGGGAGGCCTCTCTGCTCCGCTGATCCTGGGACCGGGAGGCCTCTCTGCTCCGCTGATCCTGGGACCGGGAGGCCTCTCTGCTCCGCTGATCCTGGGACCGGGAGGCCTCTCTGCTCCGCTGATCCTGGGACCGGGAGGCCTCTCTGCTCCGCTGATCCTGGGACCGGGAGGCCTCTCTGCTCCGCTGATCCTGGGACCGGGAGGCCTCTCTGCTCCGCTGATCCTGGGACCGGGAGGCCTCTCTGCTCCGCTGATCCTGGGACCGGGAGGCCTCTCTGCTCCGCTGATCCTGGGACCGGGAGGCCTCTCTGCTCCGCTGATCCTGGGACCGGGAGGCCTCTCTGCTCCGCTGATCCTGGGACCGGGAGGCCTCTCTGCTCCGCTGATCCTGGGACCGGGAGGCCTCTCTGCTCCGCTGATCCTGGGACCGGGAGGCCTCTCTGCTCCGCTGATCCTGGGACCGGGAGGCCTCTCTGCTCCGCTGATCCTGGGACCGGGAGGCCTCTCTGCTCCGCTGATCCTGGGACCGGGAGGCCTCTCTGCTCCGCTGATCCTGGGACCGGGAGGCCTCTCTGCTCCGCTGATCCCGGGGCCCTGAGGCCTCTCGGCTCCGCTGATCCAGGGGCCGGAAGGCATCTCGGCTCCGCTGATTCCTGGGCCGGGAGGCCTCTCAGCTCCGCTGATCCTGGGGCCCTGAGGCCTCTCGGCTCCGCTGATTCCTGGGCCGGGAGGCCTCTCGGCTCCGCTGATCCGGGGCCCTGAGGCCTCGCGGCTCTGCTGATCCCCCGGCAGTTAGGCCTCTCTGCTTTGAGGCTTCAGGGCTGTTTGGCTTCGCTCTACCACTTGGAGCCTGAGTATGCAAATTAACCGCCATCTTTTAGCTTCTATAATTGAAACATTGTATCTTTTGGAGCTGTTGCTTCAGGAGCTCAGAGCCCCACAGCCGCAGGTGGGAACCTTGGTTTCCTCTATCGCTGGGTCAACCAAGCATCCTGTTCTCAGCTGCCTGGCTGCCAGCCGCCATCTTGGTTGGCAGTAATTTGCATATTGCCCTGATTAGCCAATGGGAAGGGTAGTGGTCGTACGCTAATTACCATATTTCTCTTTTATTAGATAGGATATAGTAAAGCAGGACACAGTTTTCTCTCTAAACATTTTTATACTCTCAAGCAAGTCATTCTTTCAGAATAATGATATATTCAATTTGTAATGTTCTCCAACATCCCGATTGGGATTTAACTGGAATTATGTTAGATAAATGTAGAATTTTTATCTGCACAGTGTTGATCAGAATAGATGAAAATCGAATGCAGGGTCTGGCTGAAGCAAGTTTTAGGTCAGTGTCTGAACCTCAGGTCTGGGAGTCCATGGGCCTGGAACATTTACTTGAACATTTACTTTATTGCATTTGAGTATTGCCACAGAATCACTCACAACCTTTGTTCTTGATTTTTTGGATAATCCCTTTTAAAAGCATTTGGAAGAAATGTGCTATCATCCTTCCAAGGCACATAAATAGAGAACTTTAAATACAGTTTTAGCCCTAGTTGGTTTGGCTCAGTGGATAGAGCATTGGCCTGTGGACTGAAGGGTCCCAGGCTTGATTCCCGTCAAGGGGCACAAGCCCAGGTTGTGGGCTCAATCCCCAGCAGGGGTGTATAGGAGGCAGCCAATCAATGATTCTCTCTCATTGATGTTTCTGTCTCTCTCTCCCTTTCCTTTCCTCTCTGAAATCAATAAAAAATATATTTAAAAAATACAACTTCAGGGTGTGACCCCTGATAACTATAGATTACAGATGAATAATTTCTGCTGTAATGGAAACTGAAGAATATCAAAATAGAGAAGACTAGTAATTACTCTTGAAAAGTCTAGTAAGTAACGGTTATATTATTTTATGCAGAGAAAAATATTTTTGTGATACATAGACTGACAGCTTGTACCCAAAAAGTAAGAATATTGAATTTCTCTGATGACCTTGGAATGAGAATGAAGACTTTGAATAACAACTTTGGGAATTGCTAGGCTAAACAAGGAGCAATTAGGAAGGCAGTAAGGAAGACAAAAGGCCAAGTGATAGGACGGAACTTAAATTTCGCGTCACTTAGACCTGAATTTTAGTCTCAGCTATGCCACTTACTAGCTATGGGAATTTAGGCAAGTCACACATCCTCCCTGATGCTTTAACAACAATATAAAATGCATAAAACATAGAGCATTTATAAAGTGAAATACGAGGTTCTCGGTAAGAAGAGTCAAAGTAGAAGAGCAAGGTATCAGAGGTGTGTTTGTATTAAGTTTCTTTGCAGTTAAAAGATAGTTCAACAAAAGCTAGATAATTCTTGTAGAATGTTAAGACTAGAAACCTGAATTGAGTTTTCACTGAGAAAGCCAGTATTGTTGGTAAGCTTCAGTTATTTGGAGAAAAGGACTCCTGAACAATTGTTCATTCGTGGAAGATGTATACTTATTTGCTTTAAAGGAGTACCCAAAGAAATATAATGCCATTTTGTAGATCTCTAGCATTTAATCTTTCAACAATCATAATAACAATGGCCACAATTCACATTAACTGAGAACTTATTCTGTGCCAAAAATTGCACTAAACACCTTATATGCATTATCTCTTTTGATCATCACAGCAACCCCCAGGAGGGTAGATAGTATCCTCATATGAATTTTATCAATGAAGTAATAGGTCACAGACTTGGTGAGTGGTAGACCTAGGATTTATTTCCACACTTATCATTAAGTTGTTAACTCTAGAAATAGTATACTCACATCACTGCCATGTAACCAAAAAGTTCAAATGACCAGGAATTTTTGCATAATCTCTATCATGTACAGAATTTATTTTGAAAATGAGGAATTTGCTACAGTTATCAAAACAATCATCCTATATCTGTATTTCTACATCACAATATTACTAAAGAAATACAAAATCCTAAAATAACTTCTGAGTTGTCAAGCATTAAAGTGTTTTATGTACTTATCGTATTCTAATTTGTTAAAAGTAAGTTAGGTATGTACTAGATATTTTTTCAGTTAATGAAATTCACTGAACTGGAACCCTTTCTTGTTCTAACCATAATTTTATATATACAAGCATAAGAAAAAAAATTCAGTCAATCCATTAAGTATTATATACAAATAAGTCCAAATGTTGTGTGTGTTTTTTCATCTAATTAGAAGTTTTTTAGATAAGGAACATAATATCTTTTAATTTCTTGCTAAAATTAAAATTAATTTTTACTTAAGTAAGAAAAACAACGCATTGCAACTGTACCATATAATGATCACTTATGTAACAATCTTATCTGATCAATCTATATTTTGTCTTTAGTAAAACTGACATCTTTTACTAATCTGTCTTTTCCTGGCTATTAAATATTTTGTGGGAATAATTAAGAGAGAACTGAGTACAAAATAAAATACCTTAAATTTTAAGGTATTTTTATTTTCAACTGTTCAAAGATGGTAGCAAATTTTCTAAAAAGATTTCAATGTGGCTTTAATTAATACACTATTTGGGAACTTTAATTATGAGTTAATTCTCTTTAAAATTTGAGTGCTTCTAATTTATAATACAGTATTTAGGTGTAAGACGTCGGGGGGGGGGGGGGGGGTGCCAAAAAGCATTTCTATGTCTGAAGTGATGGTCTAGTTAATTTAAAATGAGAGAGATATACTGGAATTCCTTCACTAGCATACAGCATTTATTGAATCCCATTCATTTTGTAAAAATGTTTATAGTTACAAAAGTATTTTACACTTTTTATATGATTAAAATTTAATTTCCTTCTTTATTTTTGGTTTGGCTTTTTTTGGTCTATTTTATTCTCTTTTCTTTCTTTAATTGAAAAAAAACTAATGAAACCAAATATAAGATGGCACCACTGTTTCTTCTTTTGTATAATCTTGTTGCGTATCTCTACATAAGCTGTTCTGGCCACTCATCATAGTAACCAGCTGGGCCATTTCACCTGCTGGAGCCATTAAAGAGGACTCTCTCCCCCTAGATTAATCCCCTCCGACATTAGTTTTTTACACTGACAACTGGAGCAGGCATTCAGAATTTGCAGGTGGCCAGTGTGACGCACATAATTGCCTACAATTTTAGGCAATGAATAAAAATGGTCTACATTACTTGTCAAAGGTTGTATATGCAGTGCCAAGTGAGATCTATGGGAAGCCTTTTAGGGTTTAAAGAACAGTTAATAGCAAGGCTGCACAGGGCTTTTTTAATCATAATGCATTTGTAATATAGCACTTTGATCTTCTCCTTGTAGGAAATGGTGTTACATTAGCCACTTTTAAACATTTATGAGTGAAATTCAGTTATAGAAGAGTAAAAGTGATTATTCTTAAGCAGAGCATGTTAGATTTCATTAAAAGTTTTTAGCTTGCCCCTTCCTTGTTAAAATCTGTAGGAAGTCCTTTTCCTGGAGTGTTTCAAATCAGGATCTAAGGATATAGGACTTTTCCTTATTTTTTCTGTTGTTAACAGCAAGATTTGGAAGGAAGATATACTAATATTGAGGTAATTTATATAAGTGGATATTTATAGAAGAATAACTGATTTATAGTAAAGGAAAATGCATTGATGAAAATTTAAAAAACTATTACTAATTATTGTGTATTACAAACAATTTTTAAAATTGCATGTTTTAAACATCCATAAATTATCTTTAACAACAACAAAAAACATATGACTCTCAAATGCACTTCTTCTGGAAGAGCTAAGTTTGACCTTTCAGACCCTAGAGCCTTTTATTAACACCTGCCTGTAAGGGGAACCTTGCCACACGCAGCTTTTAGATTCAGAACCACAAAACTGATGAGGAAAGGCTTGAAGGGTTCAGTTTGTGTCACTTGCTGTTTGCCGTTTCCATTTCACAGATGATTAATCTTTCTGTGAAGAAAGGCCAGAGAAACAAAGCACATTGGGCTCTTCCTGCAGTTACTCCTTCTGAATGCACACTAGCTTGCTAACTAAAAGGCCTTTAGATTTCCAGCAGAGAGAGATGTTCTGAAAGTGAATGCAGCTGGTTGGAGGTCACCAGTGCAGGGCTCTTGCCATTGTGTAATGGAGGCTTTGGCAGGTTGGAGGGGGATTGTTGGAGTGGGGACAGGAGAAGTGGGCAGGGAGAAGGTGTTGGCAAAAAATTAATTCATATTAAAAAGGGCTATCAATAATAGATTCAAGTTCATCTATTTGTTTGGTTTTCTTTTTAAGAAAGAAATTATAATTCAGTCTCTCTCTAGTGTTCCCCCCACACACACAATTTCCTAGTAGTATGTTTATCTTGAAAGTGGCATCACTTGGTAATGTTGAAATATTACTGTCTTTAATAGTTGAATTGTCTTAAACATTTTAAGACCTTTACTAATTTTGCTAGTATTTCACATTTTATATATTAATATTTTAATGCCACAACGTTTCATTGTTATTTAGTTTTATAATGAGATACTGAAAATATCCGTGTGTCTTAGTTCCCCCTTTAATTTTAGTATTTAGTTGGATTTTAATCTTAATGCTTAGTATTCACCTTGTATTTACTATTTTTCTCAATTGTGTATAGGACATAATGTGCAAAGTCAAATCCTGGGTTATAGACCAAAAGAAACCTGTTCGCTTCTATCATGATTGGAATGACAAAGAGGTAAGTTATAAATATTGCCATTTATTATTGCCTTTGCTTTGATTTCTTAGAGAACAAATTAGAGTTGTCATTATTTTATACTAATTATTAGATCTAGTTAAACTTTAGTTCTGTCAATGATTGCTTATTCCCAGGCTTGTTAATTCTTTTCCCCTGTTCCTGATATTTTATAATAATTAATCTTTTAGAAACAAGATTTATAAAAATGCAAAAGGCTACTTGTTTAAACAGTTAAATAGTTACTCAAGTTTTAAAAGGGGTTATTTTTCTGTTCTTCACTTTAGATTGAAGTACTGAATAAATACTTATTTCTGACTTCAAAACCAATGGTCTACTTGGTTAATCTTTCTGAAAAAGATTACATTAGAAAGAAAAACAAATGGTAAGTTTTTCCTCCCCAGGTATCCAGACATATCTGTATACAAACACATACATATGTACATACTGCTATGTTGGATTTTAATTTTTTTTCCTCTTATTAAAAAACTTAAAATGGATGAGAAAGCTTTGCCTGGGTTTAAATTCTGAGATAAATATTTTAGTTGATTTACACTGACAGAACTTAAAAAAACAACAACTAAATTAGGTAATATTGAATCATACATATTTACTTTTCAAATTTAAATTTAATAGACATTATTTGTTTTCTTTGCAAAATGAGAATAAATGTAGTTGGAGCAATAAAATTTTTTAAGCTAGGAATTTCTAGCTGTGTTGATATGTGACTTTAAAATATCTACTTGGGATTACAGTTTGACATAAATTTTAAAATCCAGATTGAATGCTTTAAAAAATTTATTTTTAATTTAGAATAAAAACAACTGTGGGGCAGGGGGAAGACCAAATATCTGTTTCAAATACTTTAAAAGTGTGGCAAAGTTAAAAACTATGCATCCATGTATTGATTATAATTTTTGACATGCAATCAAAATGTACAAGGTTTCCTTTCATTCACTAATAACTTCAAAAAATCTATATTTTCGTATAACATGTGGACATATACGCATTTGACATAATATTTGCTTTGACTCGCCTCTCTGGACTCTCAGTATTTTATACTATTAAGTTATACAAACAAATCAAAACTGTCCACAGCAAAATATCTAAATTCCCCTAAAATATATTGTTGGTTTTTTCCTGTACTTCATTAAGTACTTAGATGCACATGGTTTCAATTTTCCATTAAAAATTCTCATTTCCATATGATATCAAAGAGTGAGAAGCTTTAAACTGAAAAATAAACATTCATAGACTGGAAGCCAAAACAATAATTAATGTCAGATGGTTAACTCCAATAAATCATTAGAATAAATTCTGTGAAATTGCTGCAACTAAAAATGCCCTGTTAATATTACTATAAGACATTTTGTGTTCCTGATAGAAAGTTGAATTTGACCTCTTTATTGGTAATATTCTAGAAAGCATAAACTTAACATGAAAATTTCGTTCTCACTGGTCAGTGTCCTCCAATACATAAATTTAAAATAATCAGTTCCGTCTCGTTTCAAATTCTTATAAATTTGATGATTAGTGTATTAAAAATTGTTACCTTTGGGAAAGAATTTTAAATTTATTACTTGACCTTAGTTAATAAATCTTCTCATTATGGTATAAATGATAAGGTTTCCTTAGGTTCCGTGAAACAATACTGACATCAAAGTATCCATGAAAAGGGATGAGTCAGTTTCCTTGCCCAAAGGGGCTTCTCACACCTGTATTTGGATGATTACAGGTAGAACTCCCTGGCTCTAATTGTATAGTAAATACTATTTCCCAGACCCTAATGGTAGACAGACTGCTTGGGAGACGCCAGTCTGTGATTTAGCTGTCGCCAGACACCCCATGTTTTTTGTGAGACCAGTTGTGATGATGATATGGTTATAGCCAATTGAAAGTAAACTAACTCCTGTCTAAATAGCAAATTTTAATTTATAAAAATGTAGAGGTATGGATGATACTATTTATAAAACCAAATTTTAGATTTTATGTATAGTTAATGATCTGATTTGGGTTGTGTGTAAGTTTGGGGGGTTGGGGGGGGGTCAGCTCTTGTGGAAGTTAGTGTAATTGTAGCTGAAAGATCAAAGACTGGGTAACTGAGTGATGTTCCAGAAGAGAATTTACCACATAGCCATTTTCTGTACAGTTTCTGCCGCCTGCTGTTCCTATTTTCCCTCAAGCTAGCCATTGACTACCCCCTGTGCATCCCTGCTCGTAAAAAATGATTGAGGAAGTATTTGTCATGTATTTATGAGTGGGAAACATTGTGTGATAGGGAATGGCATCTACTGGAGCCAGAAAGATTGCCATTTGCCTTTCATTCACCCACTCTGCTACAGCTTTAAATCCTCTGTTTATGCAACATAGCCTTTGTATTAAAGTGCAGAATAAATTTTTATTATGAAGGATATGAACACTAGGTTTTCATCATTTATAACACTGCAAGCAGATGTACATAGTTAAAATACATTTTCACTACTAAGTCCTTTTAATTTTTGCTAGCATCTTGTGGGTTTTTTTTTAAAATGTTTATATCTAAGCTTCACTTGCATTAGCTGCTCCCTTAGCAAAAGAAAAGGTTTTGCTTTTTAAGATTATTATGTAATGCTACTGAAGCAAATTAAGACTGATGCAGGAAGCAGCAATAAATATTTTCCTGGGTCTTTTAGGTCTAGAAAACTATTTCAAATGTTCAGGAAAGAGGAGATGAGGTTTGTGATTTTTGCCACCAGAGAAAGACTAAAACTGTATTTTAGTGTGTTCAGAAGTGATGAACAATTTAATTACTAAAGTTCACTTTAAATTTAAATGGAATGTTATTTTTAAATCCTAGAAAAGAGGGACACATTTTGAAAGATAAAATCTATTGTGTTAGTGAGTAGGTGTACTGACCCTTTGAAAGATGTAAAAACTGGAATGGCTCCAAGCATCTACTCTCTGGTTTTAACATTGTTGAATTAGTCATTCTGTTGATTTATGATTAAGACCTATCCCCTGAAGAGAAGATGACATGATAGCAGAGTTACAGTTGTGTTATGATCAGATGACAGTAATCAAGATGTAAGGGAATCCACAGAAAGAGTTTTTTTATTATTACAAATTACTGTTCTTTGAATGAATAAAATTATACAGAAGTAATTGTTTTTTTCGTTGGTGGGAGCCAATGATTTTTGATCACTTGAGGATTTCATTTAAAAAAAATCAGTTGTTACTTATATAATTAAGATGATACTATATGCAGTATTAATTTTCATTTGAGATTGCTACTGAGTCATGGTGTCAAGCAGGTACAGGACATTAGAACTCTGAAACCTTTGCTTAATTAGGGTTTAAATTTCAATCTTTGCTGTTCTGTTAGTGGTATATTCCATCCAATTATGAAATCTGTAAAACAAACTAATTTTAGATATAGTAGTCCTCCTCTAAGGCTTAGCAGCTGCATATCCATTCCAAGACCCCAAATGGATACCTGAAACTGCAGATAGTATCGAACCCTATATATACTGTTTTTACCCTATATATACATACTCTCTGATAAAGTTTAATTTATAAATCACATACTGTAATAAAAGTTATGTGAATGTAGTCTTTCTCTGAAAATATTTTATTGCACCGTACTCACCTTCTCACTTAAAGGAAGCACTTTACAGCTCCTTTTGACATATCTGAATTGACAGCATCACTAGTCTTGTGATTTGGAGCTATTATTAAGTAAAGTAAGGGTTACTTGAACACAAGCTTTGAAATACTGAGACAGTCGAACTGATAACTGAGATGGTTACTAAGTGACAATGGGCAGGTAGTGTATACAGCATGGAGATACTGGACAAAGGGATGATACATGTCCGGGGCAGGCAAGCAGGATAGTGTGAGATTTTATCACACTACTCAGAGAAGTACACACTTTAAAACTTGTGAATTTTTTTTCTGGCATTTTTCCATTTAATATTTTTGCTTGGAGGTTTATTGATGCTAATTGAAACTGTGGAAAGCGAAACCGTGGATAAGGGGAACTATATATTTTGTACACCTATGTGGCTTCCAATTATGTTTCAACGTTGTATTCTCTTGCCCCCATCTTTCTTAAAAATTATTGATAAAGGATCATTTATTTTATTATTTTTTAACTACATGATCTTACTCAACTGGAAAATATAACTGAGATATTTAGGTTTTGTATGTGTGTATAATACATGTTTACATATGTCCTGGTGGGCTTGTGGTCACTGAATATTACCCTTTAACTAATATTATATAAGAGTCAATCTGAGTGTTGAAATTGATTCAGAATAGGTAGACAAATATTAGCAAAGTTAAACTGTTGTATAATCAGGGGCAGTGTGTCAGGCTCACCAAATGAAATTTTAAAAGAAAAAGGTTTTCAGTCTCCCCATGTCCACTTTTCTGTTTTTGTTAGTTTTCCACATAATTTGTACATAATAACTAAAAATAGCTTGGTGATACTTTACATTATGTGCTGGATTAGGGGGGGGAATTGTAGAATAAATCCAATATTTTCTTCATTTCTTGAACCGTTTATAAGAATTACAGGTACTATATCTCAGTGAAGGGGAAAGTATGTCCATTTTTTACCTAATTTTGTATGTACATTTATCTATAGATATATACACATATATCTATAAATAAAAAACTATTTCTGTAAAATGATTTTAAGAAGTCATGAATTTCTGACAAGATTACTCATTGAAGCTAGAAATTTAATACATGCTGCTTTTTTATAAAATCACATTGTTATACATTTGATTTACTTGAAACAAATAAAATGGGAATGATTAATTATTCTTTTTTGTTAATTATTTTTAAATAAATTATTTGTTTTAGTTCAGGGGACTTCTTAAGTAGATTTGAAATTAGGTTCACTTTCATATAAAGTGTTCAGGATATTACATAAAGCAAGATTCACATGTATAAGATTTTTTAAATGTTTCATTTTAACATCCACTGGTCTGGCATAGTAAAAGTTCTGCAATACCCATGCAATGTTTCTTTGGGGTTATAATTTCTATTGTTTATCACTATGGTTCACAAAATTGGGGGAGGGTGGGTTTGTGTTAGCTTCATGTTGACATACCTAATGTTATGAAGGCTGTGGGAATACGTTATTAATTCTGAGTGTGTTCCACCTACTTGAAATCTATATATATAAAAGCCTAAGCAACCGTTCAACCAGTAGCTATGATGTGCACTGACCACCAGGGGGAAGATGCTCAACACACAGGCATGGAAACATGGAACAGACTGATGAATCTCAGAGGGAAGGGAGTGGGGGGAGGGCGGGAAGAGATTAACCAAGGATCTTATATGCATACTAGAGGCCTGGTGCACGGATTCACAATCCCTCCCTATCATGCAGTGAAAATTTGCATAGAGCTTTTGACTCCCCCCAAATTTAACTATAGTCGCCCCTCAGTATCCATGGGAGATTGCTTCCAGGATGCCTGCAGATGCTCAAATCCCTTAAGTAGAATGGTGTAGAATAATGCATACAGTTGGACCTCCATACCCATGGATTTCCCAACCTCAAATCAAAAATACTGTTTTCAATCCATAGTTTGTTGAATCTGCAAATGGGAAACCAAGGGATATGAAGGGCTGACTGTATACTTACTGAAAATAATCCACATATAAGTGGACCTGTACAGTTCAAACCCATGTTCTAGGGTCAGTTGTATATTTACAACTGTAATTCCGTGCTTTGAAACAGTTGTCCTCCAAAACAAAACAAGCAACTGAGAGCCATCTCTATTGTGCAGTAGCAGTAACAATAAGACTTCCTTGATACCACCATGTTCCACGTGACTTTGCCCCATCTCGCTCTCAGATTTGGCCCTATGACTTTACCATTTGCAACTTAGAGGATTTTATCGTCACTCCTTGACTTTCATTAGAGTACATCATTCTTTAATTGTTACAATAGCATAACTTTATGAAATAGGTGTGTATTCATTAAAAAGCCTTTTAAAACAGTTAAATTGTGATCTCCTGCATCTGTTTCTGTATTTTTTGAGTTTACATATGTATGTTAGAGGTGAGGCAGTGAAGGTCAGTAAAGAATTAAAAGAGATCACTTCTAAGGTTTCGTTCCAGTGCTAGAATTTTGTGATTTTAATGAATTGGATTATAGCAATTTCATAAAAAGATGTCCATGCATATATTTTAGTATCTCCTCAAACCTCATATATAAGTTTGTCATGATAGGATTTGTTTTTCTAACTGTGGAACTATACAGTATATTCCCAAGGTTGCAAATTCCCAATTTATGAGCAACTTCTCCAGGCTGGGTTGGAGATAAGACCTGGTTTTTCCCTCTACTCTTATTTCCTCTCTCATATCTCTGCCCCTTGAAAATAAGTCTTTTCTGGATCTCAGTATGATTTCCTATTTCCTCTAGTGGACCCAGCTGTTGCTCTGGCTGGATTGAGAACAAAGTGGAAATAAACCTATTTGTGGCATTGGCATATCTATAGTTCATAGTAGTTACATTACTCAAACTGTTGTATTTCCTTATTCTAACTGAGCTAGAAAGCATTGTCCTATCAGAAACATTAGCTTATGAAACACCCTTGAAAGGCTCTTTAATTCACAAGGTGGTAGAAACAGTGCGTTTGGGGTGAGACATATTTTGGTGACCGTTTTTGTCACCAATTTTTAAATTCTGCTTAAAAATATGTTCCAAAATAACTGACTTAGGAACTTTAAGTGCACCCTGTCTATAAGTTTGGGGCTGCACATTGGTTTTTTGTTCATTCTTTTTAATGTTTTATCAAGAAGAGAACTTAACTTTCAAATTTATGTTCCTTATGAAGACATGAGCTCACTGAGGAGGTATGTACTATGCTTTCTTTTCCTTTTCTAAGCAAATAATCATTGATCCCTCTGTTTGTCATATATCGTTCTAGGTCAGGGGTGGGCAAACTTTTTGACTCGAGGGCCACAATGGGTTCTTAAACTGGACCGGAGGGCCGGAACAAAAGCATGGATGGAGTGTTTGTGTGAACTAATATAAATTCAAAGTAAACATCATTACATAAAAGGGTATGGTCTTTTTTTTTTTTAGTTTTATTCATTTCAAACTGGCCGGATCCGGCCCGCGGGCCGTAGTTTGCCCACGGCTGTTCTAGGTAGTGAACAGAAAAAGCCTCCCCATCCCCCGCCCCAATAAGACATACAGTCTTATGGCATTATAAACGACCAACAACCAAATACTTAATATAGTGTCAGTAAGTAATTAGAATGATGAATGAAAATAAAGCAGGGTAAGGGGGTGCTATTTTAGTTAGGGTGGTCAAAGAAGGCCTTTGTGAAGTTAGGGAGTGCACTATGAGAGAATTTGAGGGAAGCTCAGTTCAGGGAGAGGGAACAGCAAACGCTAAGTCAAGTCCGATGGAGCATCAAAGAGAAGAAAATGTGAAGACACCCACTTGAAAAGAACTTGTAATTCTTATTCACATACATTGTGGTTAAATATATATTAAAACATATCCTAAATTTGTTCTAAAATTTATTTTGGGATTTTAAGAATGACTGTCATTTATTTTCTAGTTTGCTATAGTTAATCTTATATTTTGATTGCTGTGCTTTAAGCAACCTTTAAAGTCATATTTGTAATTATATAGATTTATTTTGAATTTCATCTTTTTTTTTTCATACTTGTCTAGCAACTTGCTGATCCACAATATCACCCAAAGCATTTTTCTTTTCAAAATCCCTGATGGCCCGGTCTGTGTTGCTCAGTAGTTGAGTGTCAACCTATGAACCAGGAGGTCAGGGTTCGATTCCTGGTCAGTGCACATGCCTGGGTTGTGGGCTTAATCCCAGGCAGGGGGTGTGCAAGAGGCAGCCAATCAATGATTCTCTCTCATTGTTGATGTTTTTCTCTTCCTCTCCCTTCTTCTCTGAAATCAATAAATATATATATATTTTAAAAATCCTTTGATGTATGGCCTCAAAGAAGTAGATTGAACTGATACTAAGAATAATAATAACCTACATTTGTGAAAACTTTACAGTGTTTCAATTTACATTACTTCATTGGATCTTCAGACAAATCCCGAGATGGTCCATTTGGCACCATATTATTTTGGCCTTAAGTTGAATTTTTACTAAAATGAAGCATTTTCATCGTTGGTTTAAGAGGTCTGCATTTGAGCTTAGGAATGAGGTAAGCTAGCAGAGAGATAAATAAGAGTTGTGTTTCCTAATAAAGACACAAAGGTACCTTTTCAGTGCTTTAAATATTTGTCATGAAAATCAAGAGGGGGGCCTTCTGAGTTTGTGAATTTGTGGAGATCCAGGGATCATGCAGTGCCTGCAGAAGACATGGGAGCTCCATGCCCTTTCACCATACTTTGCCCTGTGCATCTCTTCCATGTGGATTTTCCTGAATCATATACTTTATAATAAACCAGTGATTTAGTTGGGGAATGGGGGGAGAGAAGATTAAGGGGTAGTCATTAATAATTCTGGATGATTATCAACATTTTCTTTAGAAATTCTTTAAAAAGAACAGTATACTCAGTAGAAAATACCTTGGGTTTAGCCCATTTTTAAATTTAAAAGGAAAAGATTGAATAACATGTCTGTTAGTAATACTTTTTTAGCTATTTAAAAATTATTTTCTAGAAAATTTTTTCCAAAGAGCATATCTGGATGTTTGATTTATGAAGGTCACTAAGTACTTTTCATACATAATTTATATTTAAAACTAGAGGCCCAGTGCACAGATTTGTGCACCAGTGGGGTCCCTCAGCCTGGCCTGTGGGGATCAGTGGACCTCTGTGCTGCCGCAGCCTGGCCTTACCCACCAGCTCGTCAGGCTCCAGCCTGCTGACCGTGTAGATCAGTGGTTCTCAACCTTCCTAATGCTGCGACTCTTTAATACAGTTCCTCATGTTGTGGTGACCCCCAACCATAAAATTATTTTCATTGCTACTTCATAACTGTAATTTTGCTACTGTTATGAATCGTAATGTAAATATCTGATATGCAGGATGTATTTTCATTGTTACAAATTGAACATAATTAAAGCATAGTGATTAATCACAAAAACAATATGTATTTATATATGTGTTTTCCGATGGTCTTAGGCGACCCCTGTGAAAGGGTTGTTCGACCCCCAAAGGGGTCGCGACCCACAGGTTGAGAACCGCTGGTGTAGAAACTGCACAGCACGAAGTAGTGCGCGAAGTGGCAGGCGGCCGGGGAGGAGCCTGAATCTGAGCCTGGGCTGGGCTCCGTGCAGCTCCCGCTCATCCTGGCCTCACCATGCCTGCCGAAGCAGCCCCCACTCAGGCCAGGAGCGCAGGGGGAGTGTCTGCGGGAGAGGCTTGCGCTGCTGCAGCTGTGCTCCCTAGCTGTGAGCCCACTGTCTGGCACTCTTCTGTCAGCTGAGCGGCCCTCCCACTGTGGGAGCACACTGACCACCAGGGGGCAGCTCCTGTGTTGAGCGTTTGCCCCCTGGTGGTCAGTGCATGTCATAGCTACCGCCTGGTCATCTGATCTTCTGGTCGCTTACGCTTTTATATATATACTAGAGGCCCGGTGCACAAAAATTTGTGCACTCGGGGGGGAGAGAGGGTCGCTCAGCCCGGCCTGTGCCCTCTCGCAGTCTGGGACCCCTCAGGAGATAACGACCTGCTGGCTTAGGCCTGCTCCCAGGTGGCAGAGGGCAGGCCCAATCCCTAGGTGCAGCCCCTGGTCGGGCTCAGAGCAGGGCCGATTGGGGAGTTGGGGCGCCGCCCCCTGTCATGCACAAAGCAGGGCGTATCGGGAGGTTGCGATGCCACCCCTAGTCA
>NW_005353838.1:6818575-6824227 GCF_000412655.1 Myotis brandtii | reverse complement strand
GGACCGCAGACAGCCTCAAGCACTGCCTCCCGCCCGGCAGGGTCACAGATCCGGGTCCCAGACCGCAGACAGCCTTGCCTGCTGCCGCCTGCCTTCAGTATGCAAATTAGCCGCCATCTTGTTGCTTCAGGGTGGGGGTCCCCACTGGGGTGCCTGGCCAGTCTGGGTGAGGGGCTGAGGGCCGTTTTCAGGCTGGCAGGTGACTGAAGCTCCAAACCTCTCCTTTTTTTCTTTTTTTTTTTATTCTGGCATTTATTTACCTTCTATGGCTGTCACTGGAGCTGGGAGCCGGCTTTCTCTCTGAGGCTCGGCTGCTGAAAGCAGGTTTCTGGCCTTTGTTTTCTGTATTCGAAACAATGTTGTGACTCCAGCTCTGAGATCCCGGCTGACTGACAGGAGGTTTCTGGGGTTTTGTTTATCTTCTATAAATGTTACAATGTTTCCAACTGAAGCTCAGAGGCCGGCAAGGCAGGCGGGGAACGTTGGAGTCCTCTGTCACTGAAGGAAGCAAGCCTCCCTGTTCGCATCAGCTGCCTGGCTGCCGGCCGCCATCTTGGCTGACAGTTAATTTGCATATCTCCCTGATTAGCCAATGGGAAGGGTAGCGGTCGTACGCTAATTACCATGTTTCTCTTTTATTAGTGTAGATATAGATTGTTACCTTTTAAATTGTGCCATATTTATTTTGTCTGTTCGCCCCCATCCTCTTATTTAAATGGCATTGACTTAGCTTTTCCTGTGCCAAGTCAAAAGATATATATATATATATAAATAACCATCATGATTATTGAGTGCCTGCTATGTGGCAGGCACCCTTGACCTTAGAAATTAGTGAGATGTTAATAGAATAGATGAACCTTATTACAAATATTTTTGAAACAGGTATTATCATGACCATTTTACAGAGAGGGCAGTTGGAGAAATCCAGAGTATGCCAAGTTCTTATAACAACCAAGTAGTAGAAATAGACACATTGACTTGAAAGTTTGTGCCTGTTCCACATATGACTGTACAAGCTATATTTGTGAATCTTTAGAAATCTTTGAAAATATTGCTTTCATTAATTTTTTTATTCTGCTACATTTTATCTCAGAAAATATCATCTCCACCAAATTGTTGTAGTTAATAAATGGAAACAGTTCTCAAGATGACAACTGTGTGCTTTTCTTAGGATAATAAGCTTCAGCTGCTGTCGTTTTTGCCTTGCCTTGTAATTTTGTTAACTATATAATATTGTTATAGCAATATATTTTAGCAGAACTTTAGCATCTATTTTTAAACATACATAAAAATTTTGGTGGAGTAAATACAGTGGCTCTTATTGAAACCAAAACCAAAAATTGCATCATGTTGCCATATCTAAAGTAGTACTACAGAACCCCAGAAAACATAGCTACAACCACAGGTCAGTTTTTATATGTTAATATCATAAGTAGAATTTGACTTTTTTTTCCTGCTAGCATACCATAAAATTTGTTAAGGATAATTCTTCACTGCTGGGGGTGAGGGAGTTGATGTGTAAAGGAACAAGGAAATGAGAAAACATCATGAGATAGGACAGTGGCAGGTAGTTCATGTGCCTAAAGTGTTGTTGTATTAGTAGGCAGTATCATCAACACTTACTGAACACTTAACTACATGCCAGTTACACTTAAGACTCCCAACAGCCTTTCAAGTAGGTGCCATTATTATTTTAAGGAATGCAAAGCAAGTATAGAGAGATTAAGAAACCTGATCAAGGTTCATAGCCAGTCAGTGGTGCCAAGATTCAAACCGAAGCATTTAAAAGCCACAGCTCATGCTTCTACTACTATGCCATAGTACGTCAGCATTGGGCCACTGGGAATGCTGGAAAAGTATACAAGGCCTGAAAAATAGGTCATATACTAGCCATATTTCCTATGACTATGAATTTCATTTAAGTAAGGTTTTGTTGTTAAATAGTTCATGCACTATAAAATTTGAGATTAAAAATTCACTGTAACATGATTAGCAAATGCCAACTTGAGGTAAATAAAATTTGTATCTAATCTGTACCTTTATTTTCATGGACTTGTCACTGAAAACTATTTTCCAAACATGTTAAAATGTAATAGCCTATTGTAGGGACGACAATTAAAATAGTTTTTATATTTTCCCATAGAAAATTACATATTATCAATTCTTTTTTAAAATAAGTACTTTCTTCTACCACTTGGTTGTTTTTTTTGTTGTTGTTTTTTTAAGTGAGAGAAAATATGACTATCAGCTTTTATTTTTTATTTTTTTTATTACAAATATTTTTGAAACAGGTATTATCATGACCATTTTACAGAGAGGGCAGTTGGAGAAATCCAGAGTATGCCAAGTTCTTATAACAACCAAGTAGTAGAAATAGACACATTGACTTGAAAGTTTGTGCCTGTTCCACATATGACTGTACAAGCTATATTTGTGAATCTTTAGAAATCTTTGAAAATATTGCTTTCATTAATTTTTTTATTCTGCTACATTTTATCTCAGAAAATATCATCTCCACCAAATTGTTGTAGTTAATAAATGGAAACAGTTCTCAAGATGACAACTGTGTGCTTTTCTTAGGATAATAAGCTTCAGCTGCTGTCGTTTTTGCCTTGCCTTGTAATTTTGTTAACTATATAATATTGTTATAGCAATATATTTTAGCAGAACTTTAGCATCTATTTTTAAACATACATAAAAATTTTGGTGGAGTAAATACAGTGGCTCTTATTGAAACCAAAACCAAAAATTGCATCATGTTGCCATATCTAAAGTAGTACTACAGAACCCCAGAAAACATAGCTACAACCACAGGTCAGTTTTTATATGTTAATATCATAAGTAGAATTTGACTTTTTTTTCCTGCTAGCATACCATAAAATTTGTTAAGGATAATTCTTCACTGCTGGGGGTGAGGGAGTTGATGTGTAAAGGAACAAGGAAATGAGAAAACATCATGAGATAGGACAGTGGCAGGTAGTTCATGTGCCTAAAGTGTTGTTGTATTAGTAGGCAGTATCATCAACACTTACTGAACACTTAACTACATGCCAGTTACACTTAAGACTCCCAACAGCCTTTCAAGTAGGTGCCATTATTATTTTAAGGAATGCAAAGCAAGTATAGAGAGATTAAGAAACCTGATCAAGGTTCATAGCCAGTCAGTGGTGCCAAGATTCAAACCGAAGCATTTAAAAGCCACAGCTCATGCTTCTACTACTATGCCATAGTACGTCAGCATTGGGCCACTGGGAATGCTGGAAAAGTATACAAGGCCTGAAAAATAGGTCATATACTAGCCATATTTCCTATGACTATGAATTTCATTTAAGTAAGGTTTTGTTGTTAAATAGTTCATGCACTATAAAATTTGAGATTAAAAATTCACTGTAACATGATTAGCAAATGCCAACTTGAGGTAAATAAAATTTGTATCTAATCTGTACCTTTATTTTCATGGACTTGTCACTGAAAACTATTTTCCAAACATGTTAAAATGTAATAGCCTATTGTAGGGACGACAATTAAAATAGTTTTTATATTTTCCCATAGAAAATTACATATTATCAATTCTTTTTTAAAATAAGTACTTTCTTCTACCACTTGGTTGTTTTTTTTGTTGTTGTTTTTTTAAGTGAGAGAAAATATGACTATCAGCTTTTATTTTTTATTTTTTTAATATATATTTTATTGATTTTACAGAGAGGAAGGGAGAGGGATAGAGAGTTAGAAACATCGATGAGAGAGAAACATCGATCAGCTGCCTCCTGCACACCTCCTACTGGGATGTGCCCGCAACCAAGGCACATGCCCTTGACCAGAATCGAACCTGGGACCTTTCAGTCCGCAGGCTGACGCTCTATCCACTGAGCCAAACCGGTTAGGCTTGGTTGTTTTGTTTTTAACCATGTAGTAATTTGTTCCATTTCCTTGCATTTTCAGTAACTTGGCTTTGTTTTTGAGACCTTCTTGGGAGTAAGGAATTGTGCATGTATGCATGTTTCTTTGTATTAGTTGAAGTACAAAGATAATTTGTATAATACTCTGTTTAAATACTATATTGCAATATAATGGTACATAGCAATATAACAGAAAGAACATTATATACACATACATACAAGTCTTGGGCAAAATAATGGGTACCATTTGTTGAGCATCTATTACATGCTGATTTGGGGGCACTTGTGTTCTTTTTTTTTTAATGTATTTTATTGATTTTTTACAGAGAGGAAGGGAGAGGGATAGAGAGTTAGAAACATCAATGAGAGAGAAACATCAATCAGCTGCCTCCTGCACACTCCCTGCTGGGGATATGCCGCAACCAAGGTACATGCCCTTGACTGGAATCGAACCTGGGACCCTTCAGTCCGCAGGCCGATGCTCTGTCCACTGAGCTAAACAGGTCAGGACACTTGTGTTCTTTATTTGATTTAACCCTCATCACAATGTTGGAAGGCAAATATCTACCCATTTACTCAGAGATATGAAGAAACCTCGTTAAACATTTTAGAGACTTCTTTTAACCCAAGCTAATGAGAGAAAATAGAAAACATTTTATTGCATGTATAGCATGCTTTTCATGCAACAAAAAGTGCACAGAGTTTTACTAGTTAAAATTACACAGGAACCTATACCAGCTAGAGAGCAAACATAAATGCAATGTTTTATATAAACAGGATTCAAGATAGTTTGCTGATTTCCTTATAGTCATTGTTCCCTCACCTGTCAAATAGAATGATTTTCTTATAAATAATGAGAATTAAATATTTTACATATACCTAATGAAAGTATTCTGTGGTAGAAATAGATCAATATATCTTAGAATTTAATTTTTATAATATGATGAAAAAAGCACATATATGACAGATCTATGGTTAGTGTCTGGCAGTTGTAATTCATAATAAATTCTCTTAACCAACAACCTAAGTCTTGCTTATATAAACACTGCAAATTGTATTTGCTCTCCAGCAGGTATGGGTTTCTGTGTTATTTTCACTAGGATATAACCAACATAGCCAACTCTTATTGCACATTTTGTTGCATGAGAAGCATGCTACAACATGCAATAAAATGTTTTATACTTTTTTTCATGAGGTCAAGTTGAAAGTCTTTAAATTTTTTATTTTAACCTAACTTCAAGAAATAAAGAATAACAGTTTTCCATTTTCTTCTGTTTCTCCTAAATATATATATTTGCTTTTTACAATATTACTAGAGGCCCAGTGCATGAAATTCATGCGGGGGGGAGGGGGTGTCCCTCAGCCTGGCCCGCACCCTCTCGATTTTGGGACCCCTCGGGGGATGTCCGAATGCCTCTTGCAATCTGGGACCCCTGGTTCCTAACCGCTTGCCTGCCTGCCTGATTGCCCCTAACCCCTCTGCCTGCCTGCTTGATCACCCCTAACCACCTCTGCCTGCATGATCACCCCTAACCACCTCTGCCTGCCTGCCTGATCGCCCCTAACTGCTCCCCTGCTTGCCTGATAGCCCCTAACCACCTCTGCCTCCCCCCGCACCCGGGACTCAGGATTCCCTCCTCCAGCCGATCGCAGGCACCCGGGACCCAGGCCTTCCTCCCTCTGGCCTGCCGCAGGCACCCAGGACTTGGGCCGGCTTCGCCCAGGCCAGCTGCAGCCCAGGGGACTGTGGGCG
>NW_005353838.1:6806921-6818499 GCF_000412655.1 Myotis brandtii | reverse complement strand
CCAGGCCGCAGGTGCAGACGCAGCCGCTGGTGCCCAGGACCGTGGGGCAGGCGGCTTGTCCCTTTCCCGGGCCGCAGCCTGCCTGGTCCCCATTCCTCTCTCCCCATTGTTGAGTGTCTGAGCCATTATGGCGTGACGGCGTGAGGGCGTGATGACCATTTGCATATTAGCTCTTTATTATATAGGTTTATAAGAATAAGGTCACTTATATTTTCCCTTTATTTCACTGTGCTTTTGTTTCCTTTCTCCTCCCTCTCAAAAAAATAAACTAAAATTTTAAGTTTGGGATCAGTTAGAACTTTGTTTAGAACAATAAGTACCAAACTTCATATTTGGAGAGATTTTACCATTTCATGAAGCGTAAGACTTTTGAATGGAATAGCAGCACTTAGAAAATCTTGCTGTGTTTCTCTTTTCCTTAATCAAGACTGATTCCTATACCTTTCCAATTCTCTCCAAATGGATTTTCACTAGTCCTATAAGCAGCTGCATTGTAACACTTACTATGATGAGAAAATCAGTGGGTACAAAACAGTTCATAGATGTAGACTGAAAAGAAATTTTTTGTAATAATGTTTTTATTATTTAAAAATATTTTTGAGTCTTATTTTGATATTGTATAGAATAGTTTGTATGGAATATGTCTCACATCATAGAATTTACTTCAGGTCAAATCTGAGATAGAGGCAGAAGAGGAAAAAAAGAGATCAAGAGAGACTATCAACAATTAGTCTCCTTTTCTATGTTCAGAGGAAAACATCTTAGTTGTCTAGGTCTCTTAAAATTAGTACTTTTAAAAGCTTTTAAGTGTTACTTAGAATACATTGTTGAAATCATATCTGGTTAAGGTTTTCTGATTAAATCTGATTAAGTAATTATGTTTCTACAATTACATATTTTATGATTATGATGTATGGTGAGACATTATTTTAAATCTATTATTAAGTGAAATTTGTTTGTGTGGCCAAATGGATATTGTAATGTGACTTGGTATTACTTAGAAATTTTGACTACATAGTTTAAAGACCACTAGATTAGACTGGGAAATTCTATCAGCTTCAGAATCTTGAAATACTGAAACAAGAGAAAAAGCTGTAGTTATTAAGCATTCTTAGCCATATGCAGGAGAAAGTGTGTGAGTGTGGCTTAGCTAATAACAATTTTCTTACTGTGTATCACTTATAGAATTTTTTTCCTATGAAATACTTAACAGTATTAAATTTGCTGTTTTATAGTTATTTTAGTGCCCTGTTGACATCAGGGTTAGTGATTGTTGTATTGGTAGTTCCTGACAAATAGAAATTATTTGGTATGCTAAGCCATTTCTGACAGAAGATAGAAAGTTTTGACAAACACATATGGCACAGCAAGTGTCCAATTTTAAAGAGCAAAAATGAATGCAAACCACCATTATGGTGAACACAAACAGCCTGAAAGCAAGTTATCAGTAAGCAAATAATTGTTGAACTGTTATGAATGAAATAGGATGTTGAAATAGGGCATGATTGGCTGATGTTACATATGTCCTTGATTACCTTCCTTGTGCTTTTATCCTAATAAGTGACATTCTTTGTATTCCTTTGGATGGCTAGACAGTCTGACACTGAAGAAGAATAAATATTGCATGTGGTACACATTAAGCTGTCATCCAAGACAGCATTTATAAAAAGTAACTGGAGAAATTCATAAGAAATTCTGCACTGCTACAGTTTCCTGGCTCCAGTCATAATTGTCAAAGTTCTTGACACATTCAGGTCTTCAGAAATGATTTAGGTTTACAGTGGCTTGGTGTATGAATAATTATTATGGAATTGTGTTTTTATATTGCCTTAGGATGTTTAATGTTAGTTACCAAAATGTTAGATTTATAATTTTTATTTTAAGAAATGTCTCTACATTGGTAATAGTGACATATCTTCCCTCTTATGGTCTTTCATAAAAGGACTTTAGATAATTCATGTATTGGGGAGGAAAAATGGGAATTGTTAAGTGCTTAGTTTATCTTTAACCGGTTGGGAAATATTGCTTGCTTGTGTTTAGTGCTAGCAAACAACTTTCAAAATAAGTATTTTTATTTTTCTTCTCCAGCAGCATTGGAAAGCCATCAAATGGTGACCCAAATAAATACCATTTTAAAACTATTTCCAAAAATACCAAATCACTACTTGATGTTTTATTTTAAAATATTATATGCTTTTATTCACATACTTTTGTAACTTTAGTATTGTTCTCTGAGGCAGGGCAGTGTTTTATTTGTCCTAGGACTCTTATCTCTTAAAATTTTATTTTGGAGGAAGATGGGTAGAAGACATAATATTGTACTAAAATAAACATACTTTCAAAAGGAGATAAATTATGAATGCAAATTTTGCAAACATTTTTTAAGCTCTTTCATTTAACTAAAACACTTCTTTTCATCCTATCTATCTGATGTGTCACATAGTAACTGAAGGATGCAAAAAAACAAAAACAAAAAACAACAACCACCCAAATCTTTTTTCTGTTTCTGTAGCTTGACACAGTTATTCTAAACCATTTCAAAGTAAGTAATTAGTATTCCCATTCTATAATCTAATCAAGAACTTAGCATTCTATTAGCTGATTACTAGGAAAATGTGATTAAGTATTATAATGATTTAGGATCCAATAAAATGTGAAAATAAAGTAGTGTTGAGTTCTAAATTTTGAGCTCTGTTTTGAGGAGGACAAGAGGTCAGTCAGGGTTTCTATGACAACTATATTTTATATATTGTTTTCAAATTATGTAATATTAATTTGGGAGTTGTTTTTAGGATACTTTGAAATCTAAACCATCGATTTGGATTGAGGAAACTTTTCTCCAGGTATAACACTGCTCAAATGTTACCTATAGCTTTTAACTCTCTAGACCACTACAGAGCACAAAATATTTGCCCAACTGGTAAATTGAACTGTAAGTCCCACTGTGGGAAATTGCTTTGCTGTGCTCCAAACAGCAGTTATCTTAGTAATTGTACCCGAATTCTTTGTGGCTAATAGAGCATAGACGTGATTTTACAAGCAGAAATTATTTCTTTTAAATACCTTTAATTATAAATATGTCAAATAAAATGTGACTATAGGCTATAGTGAGGCATTAAACTGCATCATTTTTAATTGTAAAAGCTGAAAGGTAAAATTCCTTTTGCCTTTTAGTGTAAAACTGTACATATCCGACATTTCACATTCTAAACTGGAGCTCCCAACAAGGAGCTTATCAGAGCAAATTGTCTAGTCCATCCCCTTCCTCACTCAAAACCTAATGACCCTTTATCATCATGGTTTAGATTGCTGGACACAGATGTGAGAAAATACAAGTAATCTACAGGTAACTACAGTAGCTGCACTGATGTTCTCAGAACACTGACTGCTGGGAAGATAAAGAGCTTCCCACAGAGTCTGTGACTTTCCAGCAGCAAAGCACATCATGAGCTCATACATGAAGTTTTATTTGCTGAAGATTCACAATAAAATGCATTAGAACATTCAGCAGGGACTCTTTTTAGATGAGCACAGAAATTCTGGAGGGTTATTAGTTGAGGCACCAGTGCATAGCATCACACTAAAAATTTTTTTAAGTTCAACAATATTCTTTCTATGGGCATCAAAGATTATGGCGATGGTGCAGCATTAATACTGAATTTCTTGATATTTATATAATTTACTACAGATTCTCATCTTTTTTTCCTTCACAAAAGGCTGAGCTTCATGTAAAAAGTTTTTAATATGAAAGAGGAAACAGTAATTTCTCAAACTTTAATACTAAATTGTATTTCAAAGGACTTGTTTATGGCCAGGTGCTCTGCTTTTGTTAGCTGCTTAGATTGTGATTAGTGAGGTAAACTCATTTATTTGCATGTAATTGAGTAATTTACCATGAAAAGGACGATCATGTTTTTTTTATAAAGGCACTGCACCTGTAGCTTACTAATTGTTAGTTTGACTATTATTTGCAATGATGATAGTTTCATAAAGTTTTAGAAAACTACAATGCAAAAAATATTTGCTTAATCTTTTTTATGTTTGAAATGTTTTGTTTTTAGTTATTGAATTTGGGATAAGTCACTAGATTGGAGTGAATCAGTATGAATTAGATTGCCTGATCATCAGGTGTGTATCTCTTTTCAAAAATCATTTGCTCGTCATATTTTTCTGAAAGCTAATTAATATTGTTTCTGTAAAAACTATAGCTACTGCATTAGGAATATTACCTTCATAGGTCAAAATGAATTACAGTCCTCAAATCATTTTTAGAAATTATCACGTTAGCTAAAAGATGAAGATTTTCAGCAACCAGTATTGGTTTAGCAGTTGACAACCAACAAAAAGGTATTTCATCTAATTTTATATAGTTATATAGGTTATATACCTAGCTTAGCTGTTATTCTTTATGGAAAATATTGAAATGCTCAGAAAATTAGAGAAGACACTACCTAAGTCTTTTTGGCTAGGGTCCTACTCATTTTTGCTTCAAGAATATTATAATGTTGTACTTTAAAGACAATTACTTGCAAGTAAAGGTACATCAAATATACCTGCACCTGAAGTAATTAATTTAATAATATTAAGTTTCAAGTGTAAATGACCAATGAACAAACTACATTTTATTTCAGAAAAGAAAAGACAAATTATCTGTAAGTACTGCTAATCATTAAAATTCCCATTTTTCTGATAGTAATTAGCATCACTCTTCTTAGAGATTTTTATCAGTGAAGATTTTTAGTTTACATTAATATATTTGAAATATTCATAGTTGCAAGGCATATATTAATCTAAAAAATATAATATTGAAGAATTTTTGAGGCTGTATTGCGCATTCTGTTTTTAGTTTCCTGTGAGATCTAAAGAAAAAAAACTATTTGTTTCCATTTTGCAGCAAATAGGAAACACAGAACTCAAAATTCTATAAAGCACATTTTCTTTTCCTCTTCATGTTTAAAAGGAAAGAAACCAGAGGAGCATGTGCAGTGTAAGATTGTTTTGCATTTTTGTTTTTACATCACCAGATCAAATATAATGAAACCCATCTGCAAATTGTAGGAACTACTCGTTGGTTTTTGTCAAGGATTCTAGTATGTTTTTTCCCTTCTTTTTCTTCTACACTTTTTTCCTTTTTAATTTCAACAAGATATACAGAAAATTAAAAACCTTGTCTGTTAGAAAGTTTTGTTTGAGCTTTTTAAACTGAGTGATTAGCAGAAATAATGACCCTGTCAGCCTTAATCACATTAAAATGTAGTTAACATCATTTAATTTTTTCCACTTAATATGCAAAAATTTCCAGTAGATTTGCAGTGAAGGCCATTGAAATTCCATTAGAACAAGAATAAAAATTTCAGGCATCATTTATTCAGAGAAGGAATAAAGGTCTCGATTGAGAACTGCTGAATCTTTCTATTAGAGACACTATGAATCATTACATTGAATGTACCTTATGTTTCAATAGACCTGTGTCTAGCTTTTCAAGTGGTTGAAAATAATATTTTGTCATTTTTATAAGGGAAAATAAACTAGAATTGCATAATTTTATATAAATACCTAAAAGATTACTGAACATTTTATTTTGTACTCCTTTTACCTGCTTAAATTTTATGTAAAAAGTGGTTCATTTTTGCCCAAAAAGCAAGAAAATGAAAGAATTAATTATTTTAACATGGAACAACCTTTGCCTGGCTAACCCACAAAATATACAGGTTGTGTTTTATAGTTATGTTGGTATATGCCTAGTAAGAAATTTAGAATTAAGAACCAAATTACAGTCTCTGGCCGGGTAGCTCAGTTAGTTGGAGTGTGGTCCTGATACAGCAAGGTTGCAGGTTCGATCCCCAGTCAGGGCACATTCAAGGAGCATGATCGCAATGCATAAGTAAGTGGAACAACAAATTGATGTTTCTCTCTCTCTCTCTCTTTCTCTCTCTCTCTCTGTCTCTCTCTCTAATAAAATAAGAAAGAACCAAATGACACTCTTTCCCAAAGTTCATAGCTTATCATTTGTCAAGCTTAAACTGGTATGTTATGCTTCATTAACTATGTATGAATTACAACTGAAGAACATTCTGTGATTTCTAGTATTGTTTATTCTTTTATGATCTTTTAAAAATATTTATTTGTTGTGATATGTTCATAGAATTAAAGAGAGGAAAACTTAATTTTGTTTTAAGCAATTAAGAAATGACTACCATTTATACTCTCCTTGGCTGTGTTTGTATTTGCCAGTATCCTGTGAAACATTGTGTAGAATGTTTCTCCCCCATTAAAAAAAAATAGAAAAAAGACTGTTACTGTATATACCTGATAAGCGGAAATGGGTTTCTGGAACCATTCCTAACTCTTGGGTAATTAAGTAATTATACAGTGTGGGGGTTTTTTAATTTGTATTTTGTTCCCAAACCATTTGAACCCATTATATAATTACACTGTGTGTACTTTGTAGTAAAAATACCATTGGAAAATTTATCAGGCAAAGTGTTCCATGCATGTGCTACTCACAATGAATAAATTTCTCCAACCTTGCTTGTTTCTATGTCTGCGGAAATCTAAGAACATTTAATTATCTGCTTCCCCTGTTTACCACATCTGCTTTCCCGTGTCCCTGCCATGGATGACTCCTGTGACTTCCTTAGAAACACCTTCCCTGACTACCCTGTCTAGAATAATCCCCCAGTCTCCCTTTTGTTCACAGCATCATGTATATTTGCTTCAGATCACTACCACAAACTATTTAATCTCACCTATTTTTCTGTCTTTCTGTCTCATAAGAATTTAAATTCTATGAGAATAAAGGTCATGCCTGTCTTGTTCATTTTATTGTTTTTAATTTTTAAAATATATTTTTAGTGATTTCAGAGAGGAAGGGAGAGGGGGAGAGAGAGAGAGAGAGAGAGACGGAAACATCAATGATGAGAGAATCATTGATCGACTGCCTTCTGCATGCCCCCTACTGGGGATTGAGCCTGAAATCCGGATATGTGCCCTGACTGGGATTCCCGTGACCTCCTGGTTCATAGGTCAACGCTCAACCACTGAACCACACTGGCAGGGCTGTCTTGTTCATTTTATATTTCTCATTCTTGGCACTGGACTCAGTAAATATTATTGATTGGTTGAATGACTGGCTGGATAAAATCAGTTGGATTCATTTATGACACTGAAATTTGAATTTCATATAGTTTCAGGGTCACAAAACAGTCTTCTTCTTTAAAAATTTTTTTTAATGTATTGACGAGAGAGAGAGAGAGAGAGAGAGAGATTTGTTATTTCACTTATTTAAGCATTCATTGGTTGCTGCTTGTATGTGCCCAGATGGGGATCAAACCTGCAACCTTGGCATATTGGGACGATGCCCTAACCAACTGAGCTACTGGCCAGGGCTCCCTTATTTTTTTTTGAGAAGTCATTTTAAAATATAAAAACCTTCCAAGTTAGAAGTATCTCATAGTGGGAGCTTTGCTCAGGATGGTGGCACAGCCTTTATTTGGGACATTGTGTAGAAAGTATGTCTCCTCAGAAAGAAAAGAAGTCCTATAATGCTCAAACTAACCCACACATTTATCTACCTACTTCCTGAAAATCAAAATGATTCACTTTTTTTAAAATGTAAAAACCATTCTCACCCTGTAGGCCATACAGACATGTGCAGTGATTTACTGACCCCAGGTCGGTGCACTTAACCAAGACAACCTTTCAGTTGTGCACGTGATTGTATGTTCCCATTCACCCACTGCAGTGGTTCCTTCTCTCTCCCACATTGTCAGTTTTTCCCATCAGCATAGAAGCATGGTGTTATTTGTCCAGTCTTTAGAACAACTTATTTTGACCCTGCTTGCTTTTTACACTGTAGCCCATTCTCTGCTTTCCCTTTGAAAGAGTTATATAGGTATTACATGAAATTATATATGTAAGATACCTGTCAATTGCTCCTTTCCTTTTAAAAGAAATGTGGTTGTGTAGTAATATTTTTATTACTTTGTTTGCAGATTTCCCTTATTTAAACAAAAACTAGTATGGAAAATATATCCTGAGTATTTTTACTCAAAACAGTATTACCCCTATGGGGAGGAAGAGTTAAGGGGTCTAACATAGATGAAAGAACACTCTATTCTGTGTACCTGTTTCTGTTTTCTGTCTCTGCCCTTTCAGAATAAACTGTGCTTAGAAACTTGATGACATTCTCTTTTGCTTGGCTTTTGGGTAACAGGTATGTTAGTCTTCACTGGTAATCTCTTCTCTTTACTGATTTTTCTCTGCCATACCTCTTCCCTAGGGATCAGTAATTAAGTGATTATTAATTTTTTTCCTTGCCCTTGGCCTTCAATGCCTTCAACTCTAATCCATATGCTGGTGGTTCTCAAACTTTAGTATGCATTCAAATCATCTGGAGAATTTCTTAAAACACAGATTGCTGTCGTCGTCTCCCCCCATCCCGAGTTTCTGATTCAATAGGTCTGGGATGAGGCCTGAGAATTGTCATGTCCAGCAAGTTCTAGGTGCTGCTGGTACATGGATGTTACTTTGAGAAGCACTGTTCTCGGCTAATGATTCGCAAATCTACAGCCTTAGTTTCACCTCTTAGCCTTTTTCAAGTTTCTTTATTCCTGTTAACAAGAAAATTACATTTGGTTACTCCATTATCATTATGAAGCTAAATATTTATAAAACTAAACTTATTTTTCCCTATAATCCATTCATAGTGGAATCTACTTTCAGATTTTCTAATCTTTGTTAGTCGTCCTAGCACTCTGAATCTTTTAGGTATAAGTTCTTCAAATCCTTTTAAAATCTTTCATACACCAAAGTCACTTAATCACTAAATTCTATCTTTTTTCTTCTATATCTGGCCCTTCGTCATCCCTTCCTCTTCAATTGCACTGCTTATCAACCCAAGACTACACCCTCATCACTTCATCTTTGAGTTAGGGAGCAGTCTCCTAGCTTATCATCCTCGACTCTGCAGCTTCTTTTCATCTCTAGGGCATCCTGGTGTGCTTTAAACATGTTCACTCTGCCTTTTCTAAGTCCATAGTCCTTCATTGAAACTCAGGAGCGTATCTTCACACATTGGGATAGGGTAAGAAATCTTGAATGAGAAACAAAAGCACTAACCATAAAGGAAAAATTGGACTTCATTATAATGAATAACTGTTCATCAGAAAGCACCATTAAAAAAATGAGTACACTTTTCAAGTGAATTCATTTAAAACAGTAGGTAAATATAGCAGGCAATGCATCAGGGTGGTAGAGAAAAACCTTTAAATTGGGAACAGGAGCAAAGGAATAAATGTTCCATCAGTTTTGTCTTTTCCAATATGGCCAGGGAACAGGTTGTGAGAAGCTGCTTTTTGTACCCAGAGCCAAGAAACACGTGGTTACTAGACTGACTACTTTGAATAATATTGTCTTAGAAATTATAGAAAAGTCAAGTATGCTTCCTACTGGTTTATCTCAAGTCTATTTCATATGTGATATCTACAACCTAAATAATTTTTTGCTTCTTCTTAGAAAGTATGGGAATATCATTCAGCAATAAGTAGCAAAACTTGCCATTTTTCTTATACAGCAGACAGTTTAAGGAGGAAAATAAATAAAAATGCCTTAAATAAATTTTGTAATGGTTAGTACTTAGACCTGCCTTCTCAGAATAAATCTGATTAATAGCTGGATTACAGGTAAATAAACACAATTCTGCTTAAGGAATTGTGGTCTGAACATTGAGCCTTAAAAAAAACAAAGCCATACTTCACTTTATAAATAATAATAGCCCATCTATAGGGTGTGACAAAAGTAGGTTTATAGTTGTGCATATGGAAAATAACACCATAATTAATGAATAATAAAACAAGAATAAACTGTTTCATGTACTTACAGCTGTAAACCTACTTTTGCCCCACCCTGTACATATATGTTGAGCACTTACCTTGTGTCTGATACCAAGCTAAGCATTTCATGTGCACTTTCTCATTGAATCTTCACAACCCTCTGAAGTAGATGGCCGTTACTATCTACACTTACAGGTGAGAAAACAGACTTGAGAAAGCTTCAATGATGTGACTAGGATCCCTGCTCTGTTTGGCCCCAGTTCTCTGTAACCATATTCTATACTGCCTCCCTTTGCAAAGGTATTGCCTGTGAGAGTCCTTTTATTATAGGAACCTGCCATTAAAATGAATTAACTTTTTTATTTTAAAAGTTAGTTTTGGCCCGGCCAGCATGGCTCAGTGGTTGAGCATCGACCTATGAACCAGGAGGTCATGGCTCAATTCCCGGTCAGGGCACATGCCTGGGTTGCAGGCTGGATCCCCACTGTGGGGCATGCAGGAGGCAGCCAATCAGTGATTCTCTCATCATTGATGTTTCTATCTCTCACTCCCTCTCCCTTCCTCTCTAAAATCAATAAAAAAAATATTTTTTTTTAAAGTTGGTTTTGCACACAATGACTTTTCAGTAAAATAATAGACTCTGGTTTATTATTGCTTGCTAGGACAAGCTATGACATCAACTACAAATTTTGCTAGATGTGATTCTACTTCTACATGTTTCCCAATTATTCCTTTTCTTCTGTTAAAAATATTCCATTAAGCAAATTTGCACTTTAGAACTATGCACACTGAATTTTGTTAAAGTTAACATCCCTACAATAGAGAATAAGTTCTTTTAAAAGCAGCTGAAAGTTTTGCCACAGATTGCATACCACACTGTAGGGAAAAGGCACTTCTTCTCTAACATGGTGGCATTTAGCGCTGCTACAAAGATATGTTAACTAGAGGCCCAGTGCATGAATTTGTGCAAGGGTGGGGTCCGGCCGGCTGCCCCAGTGGGGACCCAGTGGGCTGGGCCGGCAGGGAGAGGGGCCGCGGGCGGTTGGCAACTGGCCCCTCCCCCAATCAGGGTGTTGGGGGCTGATCGGGGACTGGGCCGGCTGTGGGGGCGCCAATCGGGGCCCAGATCAGGCTGGTTGGCTGCTGTAGTGCGCGTCATAGCCACCGGTCATTCTGGTCGTTCCACCGTTCCAGTCGCTGGGCTTTTATATATATAGATAAGAATAGTTTCATGCACCTATTGCAACTATTGAAGTTTGTATAAGAGCTTTTTTCTTTTTCAGTGCTTCTTGTTTCTTCCCTACCCTCAAATCCCTTTTCTCAACAGACATAGAAACAGTGACTTTCCCTTTTTCACATTGACTATTTTCCTTGGGTGTGTATCCTTCTGTGTCTACTCCTTTGTGAAATTCACATGTACCCCACATGGTAATAGAGGCTTGGATTAATGGAATCATGAGTGAATGGTCTTCTTTGTTGGAAGATGGAGGCATCATCCGGAGGCTGAATTAAGAACAACTTCAGGAAGAAGGATCCATTTGGAAAAGAAGGTCTGTGCAAATGGATTCTGACATACATACCCATATTAATTTTTCCCTTGGGGGTTTCTTACTTTTTTACTGGCCCCAGAGAATTTCAGCTCTATCATGAAGAAACATTCTTTCCTTTTCTGCTTTTTCTATTATAACTAAACTAGAGGCCCGGTGCACAAAAATTTGTGCACTGGGGGGGGGGGGGGCCCCCCG
>NW_005353838.1:6795439-6805799 GCF_000412655.1 Myotis brandtii | reverse complement strand
TACATAGTTGCTTAGAGTTGCAGCTGAGAGGCTGGCAAGTCAGGCGGGGAACGTTGGAGTCCACAGTCACTGGAGCAAGCAAGCCTCCCTGTTCGCTTCAGTGCATGGCTGCCAGCCGCCATCTTGGCTGACAGTTAATTTGCATAAGGATATGCTGATTAGCCAATGGGAAGGGTAGCAGTCGTACGCTAATTACCATGTTTCTCTTTTATTATTGTAGATTAAGAGGAGGAAATGTTATAATTATACTAGAGGCCCAGTGCACGGATTCATGCACCAGTGGAGTCCCTTGGCCTGGCCTGTGGGGATCCTGAAACCCGCGCTAATTACCATGTTTCTCTTTTATTATTGTAGATTAACTTGAGGAAATGTTATAATTATACTAGAGGCCCAGTGCACAGATTCGTGCACCAGTGGAGTCCCTTGGCCTGGCCTGTGGGGATCAGGCTGAAACCCGCTCTCCGACATCCCCCAAGGGGTCCTGGGTTGCGAGAGGATGGTTCTCGGGTGACACACCCCAGAATTGGGCTCCCTCCTCTCTGGTTGCAGGTGCGTCACCTGAGAACTGCAGCTGCCAAGTCACTGTAGCTCAGCGTTGAGTGTCTGCCCCCTGGTGGTCAGTGCGCATCATAGCTACTGGTCAGAGAGTCTGCCCCCTGGTGGTCATTGCGCATCATAGCTAATGGTCAGACGGACGCTTAGGTTTTTATATATATAGATAACTGAAAACATCATTAAGTGTATTGGTTTCTTTTTTCAAAATCTTCCTTGAGATTGTGCACCCCTCTCCTCATTATGTCTGTGGCACATTACTTCCTGTCCTATCACTTGTGCTCTTTTATAATTATGTATGTTTTCCTCCCCTCCCTACACTCCCTTTTTCAAAGTTGCATTCCCAAGATCTAGCATAATGCTTATTAGTACACACAGTTAATATATGTTTTTGCAGTCATTGTGCTTGAATTCTTTCCCTTCTAGTTACCTCCCTATCTATAGAGAATTGTTTAGGCAAGACTTCTTCCCAGAAATACAGATCCGATTTTTAAAAAGAACTCTCATTCTTTCCTTGCAGGCAATCTAACAGTATTTTTAACTCTGCAGTAATTATTTAGAATGAATGACCCCTCACTGATAGGAGACAGCTAAGATTAGGGACTAAGGTTTGAAGGTCTCCTGTGTTCTAGGCACCTTAAGACTATATTTACCTGTAAGGATAGGTATTATTTGTGTTACAGGTGATTAAACTAAGGTTCAGGAAGCTTTAATGATTTTCCCAGAATCTTATAACTAGTATGCGATTTAGCTGGAATTTGAATTGATATTTGCCTTACTTCAAACTCTATGCTTTTTCTATTAATCACTACTATCTCTACAAGAAGGTCAGACTATTTTTTCCCCATTTAATTGTTTTGGTATCCTTGTAAATATTGGTTGACTATAACATAAACTTAATAACAAACAAAAACAAATAACCCAATTTAAAAAATGGGTAAAGGACTGAATAAACTTTTCTCCAAAGAAGATCTACAAGTGGCCAACAAGCATATGAAAAGATGTTCAACATTACTAATTATTAGAGAAACGTGAATCAAAACCATGAGATATGAATCATTTCACATCAATTAAAATGGCCACTATAAAAAGAAAATAAGTGTTGGCAAAGATGTGGAGAAATTGGAACACTGTACAGTGTTGGTAGGAATAAAAAATGGTATAACCACTATGAAAAACAGTATGGAGGTTTCTTTTAAAACTAAAAATATAATCACCATATAATTTAGCAATGCTACTTCTGGGTATATGTCCAAAAAAATTAAAAAACTGGATCTTGAAGAGATATCTGCATACCCATGTTCTTTGCAGCCTTGTTCACAATAGTCAACAAGTAAAACAATCCAATGACCATCACTGAATGAGTGGATAAATAAATGTGATCTATACATACAATGAAATATTATTCAGCCTTAAAGTAGAAGGAAATCCTGTCATGCTACAATGTGGATGAACCTTGAGGACATTATGCTAAGTGAAATAAGCCAATCACAAAAAGACAAAAACTATATAACTTTCCTGTAAGAGGTGTCTATAATAGTTAAACTTATAGAAACAGAAAGTAGAACCAGGGGCTGGGCTGGGGTGAGAAACAGGTGTTCAATGGGTATAAAATTTCAGTTTATAAGATGAAAAAGCTCAAGATTCATTACACAACAGTGTGAATATAGTTTATGCTACTAAACTGTACATAATTAAGACGGTTCATTTTATGTTTTTTTCTACCACAATTAAAATATTTTTAAAAATAAATTGACTGTAGATGTATGGAGTTTATTTCTGAACTCTCAATTCTGTCCCATTGATCTATATGTCTAGCTTTATACCAGTCCTATGTAGTCTTGATTACTGTTGTCTTATAGTAGTTTTTCATTAGAAAAATATGTCCCAAATTTTCTTTTTCGAGATTGTTTTGGTTACTTGGATTTTTTATTTTTTACATAAATTTTAGAATGGGCCTGTCAATTTCTGCACAAAAGGCAGCTGGAATTTTGATAGATTACATTGAATCTGTTGTTCAATTTGGGGAATATTGCCATCTTAACAATATTGTCTTCAAATCCATGAACACACTTCTTTCCACTTACTGTCTTTAATGTCTGTCAACAATGCTTTCTAGTTTTCATGTACAAGTACACTTCTTTTGTTAAATATGTTCCCATGTTTGTTTAGTTTTTATAATTTATAAGCCCTTCATAAGTTTAGGCCAATCTCAAAAAGACTCAATACTGAAGTTTTTATCATGTTTATGGTTCTGCATTTCTTGACACACTATGCACCACTATGACACATGTTAGAATGCATTCTCTCCTTCCCTCACCCACTCTCTCCTCCCTCTTTCCCTCTCTCCCTCTTCCTCTCCTTCCCTCACTCTCTCCCTCTCTCTGTGTCTTTTTCTCCCTCCTTCCTTCCTTCATAAGGAATCTGGATGTGGAAGTCTGATTTCTGATACCATGTACATTCTCTCAAAAAGATATCTGTGGTAGTTAAATCAAGATATGTAATTCCCCCTATAAGTTTATATTTTGATTACGGATTGTATAAACCTGGTGTCTTCCTCTTTGCACAAAAGTGGAAGGAAAAATAGTTTATGCCTGGGTCCCATGGCCAAAAGTAATTTCATTTTATCTATAGGATCATAACATAGTTGGGAAGTATTCTTGCAGCTGACAAAGTTTTTTTTTTTGTTTGTTTTTTTAAAAATATTTTATTGATTTTTTATAGAGAAGAAGGGAGAGGGACAGAGAGTTAGAAACATCGATGAGAGAGATCGATCAGCTGCCTCCTGCACGCCCCCCACTGGGGATGTGCCCGCAACCCAGGCACATGCCCTTGACCGGAATCGAACCCGGGACCCTTCAGTCCACAGGCCGACGTCCACTGAGCCAAACCAGTTCGGCCTGACAAAGTTTTTTTATGGTCTCAAGCTGTAGATACTTGGTTTCGTACCTCATGACAACATTAATTACAGAATATTTTTATAAGATATATTTATAAGATATATTTTTATAATATAAGACTAGAATATAGAATATAGAGTGCAAAGTGTTGTAAGGATTGGGTGCAAATCCTACTTCCAGAGATTATAAATCTAGGTTTTCTTATAGAGTTCTAGATTCACAAGTGATCCAGAAACTTATATTTTGAGAAACACTGCTCTAAAGTGTCAAAAATGTACCCAGCTTGGGGCTACTTAAGATGAACACAAATCATAACTTAGTAGCCTGAGACTCAGGGAACATCTTAACCTTTGAGATGCTCATTTTGGTACATTCATAATGAACCTTGATGTTCAGATTTGAATTACAAGTAGATCAAGCCATAGATTATCTTGGGAATCAAAATAACTCCACTACACTATGAATTTTTGTTTATGTAATTGAACTTGAATTAGGTATGTTTCCTCCATGTTCTGTTGGTATGATTTTAAACTTTACCATTCTAGCTAATAAACATGCATATCTCCTAGTCAACTATAGCTTATTAATGTCTATAGGTTGACTCTGCCAGAAAAGACAGGTAGCTAAGGTCTGTAAAAATCATATGTATGCACTTCCGAGTATTTGTTTACCTATTCTTTTTTAGATTAATGCTGGGGTCCAACCCCAGCAGGTCCAGGGGTCCCCAAAGGTGTGGACGGAGTCGGCGAAGAAGGAATGACACGGAGACAGCCTTCAGTTGATCAGCAGCCTAGTCAGGACCTCTAGCCAGGATCTCCAGCCAAAGTTCTGGTCGGAGTTCTGGTTAGGAACTGATTAGGATCTGATGTTTATTGTCTTGTTACATCTATATTTATACCAGCCGATTTTAATCCTGTCAATTTCTATTACAAAGGTTAGGGCGTTTCTTATCTCCATTCCAGGGAGTAAAGATTATGTAGCTTAACTACCCGCCTGGCACTTAATTAAGGGGTTGTATCCCCTCCCTAACCTCAGGGAAAAATCCCTACCTGGGGAAACAACCTTTCTCGGAGAGGTGACCTTGGTTAAAACACATGGCGCTTAAGGAGAGCAAACATATTAAGAACAATATGCTATATATGCCAGGTCCCTTGAAACATATGCTGTGCAGATGTTTCTTTCCTGCAGCGACTGTGTCCAGCAGCAAGGATGGGCCGGCTTCCGGCAGATTAACTTTCAACTTAATTTATTCCTATTCATTGATCCACCCAACATTCACCTAGCATCTGCGGTGCCAGGCACTATTATAAGTGGTCCTGGAGATAATGCAGTGAACAAAATATTCAAAAGGCTCCTTGCCCTAATAACTGGGTAAAGAGGGTTCACCAATGCTGGGAGGAAGACAGTAAACATTAAGATCATAAGTGCTATAAAGAAAAGTAAGTCAAGGTAAGGGAATAGGGAGTGACAAAAAAATAGGAAAAGAGCTTTTATTAAAATATGATAAAATGGCCCTAGCTGGTTTGCTCAGTGGTTAGAATGTTGCCCTGCGGACTGAAGGGTCTCAGGTTTGATTCCAATCAAGGACATGTACCTGGGTTGCAGGTGTGATCCCCGGCCCTGGTCAGGTCCTGGGAGGCAACCAGTCTCTCTCCTCTCTCTCTTCTCTCTCTCTCTCTCTCTTTCTCCCCCTCTCTCCACCCCTCCCTTCTTCCCTCTCTCCCACTCTGGTGGCCCAGCTGGCATGGCTCAGTGGTTTAATATTGACCTGTGAACCAGGAGATGACTGTTCGATTCCTGGTCAGGGCACATGCCTGGGTTATGGGCTAGATTCCCAGTGTGGGGGTGTGCAGGAAGCAACCAATCAATGATTCTCTCTCATCATTGATGTTTCTCTCTCTCCCTCTCCCTCTCCCTTCCTCTCTCAAATCAATAAAAATATATAGTATATTTGATCTAGTATATATATCTAGTATATATATTGATACTAGATATCAATTGATTGATCTAATATATATATATATTTATACACACACACACACACACACACACACACACACTAGAGGCCCAGTGCACAAATTTGTGCACATTGAAAGGAAATTAATTAGAAGAAATATTTTAATATCACTATTCGCCCTTTCTCTATAATAGAAGTGTCAACCAAATTCACGATTGACAATGACACATCGAAACACACGCATGCGATTGGCGCCAGCAAGAGCTTTATATGTATCACGCATGCGCGAGTCAACTTAGCCTTTTACATATATAGAATAAACTTGCTTAATTAGACCTGCTTTCTGATTTAGCTAAACTTTTTCCAGCCCAGTGAAGCACCCCAGCTTCTCTTTTAGGTAATTGTCAGCAACACAAGCAGTAAATATCAACACAAACCAGATTATTATTGTAGATCACGCAGGGAGAAAAAGGGTAAAATATTTAACTGCAACAGTGTTTGACTATATTTTGCGACAAAAAAATAGGAAAAGAGAAGGAAAAAATAGGAAAACCTGAAGTCATTTTCAAGGTCCACCATTTCTTACTTCTTTTCAGTTGGGTCAAGTTTCTAAGCTTTCTAAATCTAATGAAAGAAAATACGATTCCACTGAGTCTCCTATCTACGTACTCCAGGACTTCTGTGAGGATCAAATGAGATGAGGCACAGGAAAACGCTTTACAGACATTTGGTTAAAGTGTGAAATGTTTGTACCTGGCTATAAAGCAAGTCATGTTCCTGGGCTGAAGAAACTGCAAGGAGGCTAGTCGTCACTAGGGAGAGGAAGCCGGGTGTTGCTGCATGACATCATTACCCGGCTCCCACAGCCACCATTTCTGGGCTGGGTTGTGGGCTGCATTTTGCACCATGGGATCTCAACAGTTTCAGCTGCAATTTGGTGGGCTGTTGCTCGGGGTGGTGGCGGGGCCTGTGTCCCACTTGGGGGAAGCTGAGTGTTGCTTTGTGGGCGCCAGGTCCATGGTGTGGTTTCTCTGTGTGCGTCACGGCAGCTCCTGTGTTGAATGTCTGCCCCTTGGTGGTCAGTGTGCGTCATAGTGACCGGTTGGATGGTCGGACACTTAGCATATTAGCCTTTTATATATATAGACTAGATGCCCGGTGCACAGATTTGTGCACATTTGAAAAGAAATTAATTAGAAGCAATATTTTAGAGACCGGGGAGGGACCACGGGAGATTGGCCAGCTGGGGAGGGGTCGTGGGAGGGCTCCAGGGCGTGTCCGGCCTTGTCTTGCCCAGTCCCGACCCCAGCAGCAAGCTAATCCACCAGTTGGAGTGTCTGCTCCCTGGTGATCAGTGTATGTCATAGCGACTGGTCAAACAGTCGAATGACACTTAGCATATTAGGCTTTTATTATATAGGACTAGAGGCCTGGTGCACAAAACTCGTGCACAGGGGGGCGGGGTCCCTCAGCCTGCCCTGCACCCTCTCCAATCTGGGACCCCTCAGGGGATGTCCTGTGGGATTGGGCCTAAACCAGCAGTAGGACATCGCTCTCACAATCCAGGACCTCTGGCTCCTAACCGCTCTCCTGCCTGCCTGCCTGCCTGATCGTCCTTAACCACTCTGCCTGCCTGCTTGATTGTCCCTAACTGCCTCTGCCTGCCTGCCTGATCGCCCATAACCGCCTCTGCCTGCCTGCCTGATTGCCCCTAACTGCCTCTGCCTGCCTGATGCCCCTAGCTGTAACCACTCTAGCTGCCTGCTTGATTGTCCCTAACTGCCTCTGCCTGCCTGCCTGATCGCCCATAACCGCCTCTGCCTGCCTGCCTGATTGCCCCTAACTGCTCTCTCCTGCCTGCCTGATCGCTCCTAACTGCTCTCCCCTGCCTGCCTGATCCCCCTTACGGCTTCTGCCTCGGCCCCCACCGCCATGGCTTTGTCCGGAAGGATGTCCAGAAGATGTCTAGTCTATCCAGTCTAATTAGCATATTACCCTTTTATTAGTATAGATATCCTCTGGTGGAGATTAACAACAACATCATCTTTTTTAAAAAAGAAGAAATATAATTATGCAGCTCTGGTTGAAATGCAAGAGTGGAGGATGCAGAGCCTCCCTGTTTCTTCTTCTCTTGCCCTCTATCCTTTCTCCTCCTAGCACCTTGGAAGCATCTTTAGGGAACCGAGAACAGTTTGAAAACTACTCATTAGTTTGCAGATGAGTAAATTAAAGCTAAAAGGCCTTAAATAATTGCCTTCTGGTCACTCAACTAGTTATTAGCTAAACTATTTCCCCCATCTTATTCGTTCAGAAAATGTTTCAACATCCACTATGTGCCAGGTGCTGTGCCAGGAGAGTTCTGGGGATATGTCAGGGAAGAAAGACAAGCTTCTGTTCTCAAGACATTTTGTTTTAGTATGTAGTGGGAGGAGATCAGAAAATGGGTAGTTTATAGTATAGGGCAGTGATGGCGAACCTATGACACACGTGTCAGAGGTGACACGCAAACTCATTTTTTTGGTTGATTTTTCTTTGTTAAATGGCATTTAAATATATAAAATAAATATCAAAAATATAAATCTTTGTTTTACTATGGTTGCAAATATCAAAAAATTTATATATGTGACACAGCACCAGAGTTAAGTTAGGGTTTTTCAAAATGCTGACACGCGAGCTCAAAAGGTTTGCCATCACTGGTATAGGGTATAGTGTGGATAGTAAAAGCTTTTATCCATATGTAAGCTCAGAGAAAGCTCTGCAAGAACTAGTTTCTTAAAGAATAAATTGGGCCCTGGCCAGTTTGGCTCAGTGGATAGAGTGCCTGCGAACCAAAGGGTCCCCAGTTTGATTCCAATCAAGGGTACCTAGATTGCAGGCTCTTCCCCGGCCCAGGCCCTGGTTCTAGTTCATGCAGGAGGCAACCAACCGATGTGTTTCTCTCACATAAATATTCTCTCTCTTTCCTGCTCTCTTCCACTCTCTCTAAAAATCAATGGGAAAATATCCTCGGGTGAGGATTAACAAACAACAACAAAAATTTTTAATAAATTGGAGCACTGGCTGGTGTTATTCTGTGGTTAGACCATCGACCTGCGCACCAAAGGCTGAGCATACCAAAGGTTGAGGGTTTGGTACTCGTCAAGGGTTCATACCTGGGTTGCAGGTTCTCATCTAATAAGTTGGAGTAAAAATCATTGTTAAGAGGAGCTGCAGTCATATACTTAAATGAGGAATACCAGTATGAGAATGCTTTTAGCTACAAATAACAAAGACAATCCCAGTACATATTAATAAGATCCAGGGTAGTTTGTCTCCAGGGTTGGTTAATTCAGTGTCCTGTTATATTATCAAGAAAAAGGTTTTTTCTCATTTTTCCCCACTTCCACTCTTGAGGTCACAAAATGCTGGCATTCCTGGGGTAAGATCCAGACAGAAGGGACAGCAGAGACTTGTCTTTTTAAGAGCCAAAGGAAACCTTTTGATCTTTCCCTAGGTTTTCCCTCTTGCCCCATTGACCAGAACTGGTTCCCATGCCCACTCTCAAACCAGTTGCCAGCTGGAGAATGGGATTACTATGACTTACTCAACTAATTCACCCTGATGTTTCCTCTTGTTTATTCATTGCAAGATATTTTTTAAGGGGGCCTTTTTATTATAGAAATTATTTCCATACAGTTGTTACATGTTACACAGATTATTTGCATTTTTTAAAGCATATTAAGAGAAGAAATCCCAGAGTCATGGTGAGCCCAAAGTGTTGGGATCAATATATTCCAATTTTTCCAATTTGCTTTTAAGATTGTCTGCTTGTCGTAACACCTATCATTTCAATTTCCTCATAACCTTCCAGTTGCCATTAGAATCAGAAAGCTTGTTAATCCTTGAAACAGAAAACCTGAAACCCATTGTTTATTTGCTGCAAAAGGAATGTGCATTTCTCTAGAATTTTTCTTTTCTATGCACACACATATACATATATATATATGTAGTTATGTATGTATACAAATACCATTTTATCATAGTGACCACAAAATGAATGTGGTTTTCCAGAGAGTGGTTCTGTGAGGCCCTCATAGCAAACAATTTGTGGTAATAACCCTTTTACTTATTATGAATTCAGAGTCCATGAAAGTCCTCTCTGCTGGAATCACTTCTTATCATTTGAATCTAGACTCTAAAGCTAACTTACTACAAATGTTTTCCCAGGTATTAAGTCTTATTAGAATGAGAGAGGGATAATTATGTCTTATAAAGTAAGAAAGTATCTAAATTAATTATTTTTAGATATTTCTATCGGTTAATTTTTCTTATTATGAATCTGGAACTTCTTTGACATTGCAGGGGATTCAGAGCAAACATTTTCCTCATACTTCCTGAAATTCTAGTGACTTTTCCCTCTTGTGGTTTTTGAGCCTGGGAGATGTAAGCAGGAGTTTTTCTATTATTCTCGCTCCTCTCTTATCAGTGGGGTCAGTGGGGTAGGTAGTCACCATCTGCTTAGTTACCAGTTGGTCTTCAGAGTTATCTTAGACATTTTTATGCTTTCAGTTAATGTGCTTTTATTTTCAGTCCTTTACTAGTTCAGTGTCTCTGAAAGTTTAACATGCATAAGAAATACCTTATTAAAATGCAGATTATGAGATTCTGTGTTTCTAACTAGCACCCAAGTGATGTGCCACACTCTGAGGAGCAGAGTTATAATTGTTATTCTGTGAAGTTGGATAAGTACACTGAAACTTGAAGTTTATTACCTACATCAAAGATGGGGATCTCTTTTAGAAGAGAGATTACTTTCCAGACACTAATCTATACTAATAATAAGACAAATATGTAAATTGATCATCCCTCTGTGACGCCCACAGCCAATCAGGAGTGGGTATGCAAATTAACCCGACAAAGATGGTGGGCCAGTGGGCAGCGCACATGCGCGCAGGCGCCAAGCAGCCAGGGG
>NW_005353838.1:6784478-6793017 GCF_000412655.1 Myotis brandtii | reverse complement strand
GGCAGGCCACTGACAGCAAGCTATCCAACAGCAGATTCTGTGAGGAATGGGGCTGCCTCCTCCCTACTGTCAGGGTCTGGTTTGAAGGCCAGACTCAGTACTTCCATGCTCCGCTCTGAGGGCGGGTTCCTGCCTGAAACCTCACCCTCCGGGAAACAGCTGGGGGAGGGCGCAGCCGTTTCCAAGACGACCCCTGCAGGACTGACTTCCTTCCGCTTGGTCGCGCTTCTGGACGTGATGTTACACCCAGGGTTTTTATATAAGTAGATTACCTTTTTGGTATTTCTTCTTCTTTCTCCTCCCCCCCCCCAACCCCCACTGACTTCCTTAATAAACCCATTCTAATAACTTTTATTCAACAAAGAATTTTTAAGAGTTGGGAATTTTTTATTTTCTAGAGCTAATTTATTTACTGTGAATGAATATTATTTATGGTACATTTTAGTTTGTATGTAGTTTGTGCTATTACGTTTAGTGCAGGTTTTCAGTATTATTTATTGCCATTTGTAAGATAACTGGATTGACTAAATAATGTTTGTCATCTTGAAAAAAATAACCTTACCTTCCATAAGCCTTAATCTCTTTTTTTTATGTGTTTTTATTGATTTTAAAGAGAGAAAGGAAAGGAGAGGGATAGAAAGATAGAAACATCAATGAGAGAGAATCATCTATCCGCTGCCTCTTGCATGCCCCCTACTAGGGATCAAGCCTGCAACCCGGTCAGGGAATTGAAACCAGCAACCTCTTGGTGCATGGGTCCACACTCAACCTGAGCCACACCGGCGGGCTGAACAGTTTTAATAGAAATGAGAGTAAACCACATTTCTAATAAAGGGGGAGACTAGAAATGACCTCACTGTTTATCCATGTCCCCTGGATTTATGGTGCATCCATACCATGAACAACTTGAGGGGAACTAGCTTAGTAAAGGTCAGGTCCTTAGTAACATTTACTGAATGATGTCAAGTCACTGAATAAACCAGCTCTGGATCCTCCTTTGTGTAAGTTGCATCATTTTCTGATATTAACATATGGTCTTGCCAGCAGTTATATTCAGTCAGAAACATATCACTGCTGATTTTTTTAAAAAGTCAAGACCTAGATTCACACACAAAACTATGTAAGGTGTGTATAAGGACCTAATATTGCCATATGTAACAACTTCAAAGATTTTAAACATACTTTGATGTTGTAAAGTAGAATACACAGATTTGAGAGAGTTCTAATACTCAATAAAGATAGAAATGATAATGTAACTCAGCTTTAGTGCTAGATTGAGCCATCTTTAAAAGATTTTTAGAAAATATAATTAGAATTTGAGTAGCTGAGGGTAGTTGAATGGCTAGATGGACATGAAGTATAGAAAAGAATAAATTAAAGTTCTTATTAAAGTATATTAGAGAAAACTATTTCAGGGGTTTATTTTAAGTTGCAAGAATTTAGTTTTATTCAAAATATCAAATAGTACCATTGGGATTATTTTATTTCCCATTATAAAGGTAAGTATTGTTTGGTGAAACCTGTATCTGTTTGGATATGTGTATAAAAATAATGTCTGTGCACCATATGTTTGAGTCAAGTATAAAATCGATTTCTTCCTGTGGGTGATGGTCAAAAAATGTTGAAAGCTATTGTATTAGAACACAATAAAATGAAGGATGTAACTCTAGTATGGAGAGCTTTGAGTTAAGATGGTAGACTGAGCCAATATGAGAAATTCCCTCTTGTTTCTAATATGTAGAAACACCAGAGAAAATAACCAGAAAAGGGTGGTGTTGATGATGGTGTGGTATTTTTAGAACACATGGTGGGACTTGAAAGCAAGAAAAAGGATTCTCTAGATGCCCAAAACAAAGAGGACCCATTGACAGTAGAGAATGAATCAACAGTTTATGGCCCTCAGGGAAAATTAAGTTTATATGTCCATATACTTTTAGTAGGACTAAAAGTCCGGCACAGGCCTTATGCTACAGGTGCTGCTGGAACAAGGCTCGCTCATAAAGCCTAGAAAAAGCTATCCTTTCCATAATCAGATACTAGAAAAATGTCCCCACTCCCACCCCTTCTGAACAAGGGAGGAAACTGTTAATCTCAGGAAATTAGAGACTGGACTGCACTATACGAGGTAGGGGCCCTTAATTTGCATTACCAATAAACCAAGTGCTGAAACACTAAGCCTTAAAATGACCCAAAGCCCAAGACACTATAGGTCTTTCCCTAGAAGCAACAACCATAAAACTATAGCGTAGATATACGTATATCTCAACAACTTGGGGACCACACATTCCCTTGGAACATAGCTACATAACTGCTGCTGCCAAATGACCTCACACCCCAAAACAATACAGCACATGCACAGGAGCCAATTGTTGTCAGAGGTTAGCAGATGACAAATGGTAGGGGCAAAGTTATACATGAGAAATCAGAAGTAACTAGAGCAGTCTGAAAGGAACTTTTAAATTAATCTGCTGAAAAGATTGAAAGGGACTAAGAATTCATTAAACAAAGAGTAAAATGTTATCTAAAAAAAGAGCGGGTAGATTTGAAAGAGAAACAAATAGAATTTTTAGAAATAAAATTAGTATCTGGGAAGACAAATACAATGTAAACTAGCCCTAGGAAAATCAAATGATAGAATCTGGATTTCAAGACTGGCTAAGACAGTCAGATCATAAAACTGAAGGTAAATTTGAGACACAGTCTTTGAGAAATCTAATTCTAACTTAATAATAAAGATCTCATTCTGCCAAAGAATCAAACATATCCCAACTAGTGTATCTCAAAGCATCACCCTTTTAGTCTTAAAACTGATTGTCCCTGCTTTGTCCTTTTGCTTCATTACCAGGGAGAGAAATACAACTAGTGGCAGTTCCTCTTCCCATTTGTCACGCATAAGACTTTGGGGAAATTAATATGGCTCTGGCTACATAAGAGGATGGATCCTCTTGCACTACTCTCTGTTCATATAAATTTGTAAAATGAATACATTTTATGAAAGTCTTTACAGTTTAACTCTTTGGGAGTGTGTTGTCTTGAATGTTTCTTCTCCACTCATAGTTAGATGGTCTATGAGAATATTATCATTATCATTATTTTGATCACTAACAATTGCATAGGTTTCAGACATCTGTTAACGTTTGTATATGGAGATTATTATTCAGTCACTTTGGTAGAATATACTTGACATTGTTTTTCTAGTAGTGATACTGAGCTCAACTTTGATTTTTCAATATCCCTCATGTGCCAGTAGCCCACATTCTTTAGATGACTAGCTATAGTTTGGGGCATGGTTTGTAGCAATAGAATAGACATTTTTCTGCAAAAGGTAAATGGTCCCAATGGGGTTCAGACTTGTGATCTTGGCCTCATTATCACACTTTTGTAACCATCAGGTCTAATAGTTATGTTATGTATTTCAATCAGTAATCTTGAAATTGAGTTATATTTCTTAAATTACCCATTGTTTATTTCAAATATTTAATTAAAAATCACTTTGGGATATTTCTCACTTTTGTTTGATAGTAAAAGTAACAAAAGTAAAGCAGACAACCAAAGAACCTACCTCACTTTTCATCTTCCCTGTGTTTTCTGTGACAGTGAAAGTCACAAAAGTGAAGCTTGCAGGCAAAGAACCTAACTCACTTTACGGAGAGTGCTACGGTACCTTTTTCTTTTAGTGAGGCTATAGCAGGTCTGATGTCAGTCACTTTAGAGACCTTTAGACCTCAGTGCTCATTTATTGCTAAAATGTACCAGCTCTGCTTCTGCATTATGAAGATCATCTGTCAACACTTTGAGATATTCTCCTTTGTTATTAAGCTTGTGATGCTCTACACTGTCAGGTTTTTTGCCAATTATAGTTAAGGTACAATGGTGTATTCACCAGATCAAAGTCTCACATTGGCAGTAGAAAAATGATTTGTAAGTCTTTATTCATCTGAATTGTACAATAGAGCACCTGAGGAATGCAAATAATCCTTCTGAGGACTCTGCAGGAAAGGCTGTTAGAATGACAGGGTAGAACTATTGTTATTCTGACTTGATGTTTTAGCCAAAGTAATTATTTCTTATTATTTCATAACAGTTCTAGCTTTATTAGTTATGTTGACCATATTTATGAAACAAAATGTATATGATATTTTATCCTTTTACATGGGCTTGCTTTATTAAACTTTCATTGAATCTATATTTGGTATGTGATCTTTTTTTAATTACATACTTGATCGTATCTGATGTATCATAAATGTATGTTACATTTTAATGTACAGTTTTGTTTAAATCTATGATGTAACTTAGAATAGGCAAAATATCAAATTAAATTTTCCTTTTTTTTCCTTAACCTGCCCTTCATAATTTTGGCTAAGAAAATATCTAGCTTGTATTTCCTATTTTAAAGGACACTAAAACAAATCTTTATTCATCTATTTATTGGGCTGGTCTGTGTGTGTTTTTTTAAGGATGTGACCAAAAGGAAAAAAAAAAATTATGAAGAGCAAGAACCACTGATGACATATTAAATAAATAAACTATAGTTAGCCTTGTAAAACAAGCATATACCAAGCCTTTATCCCATTGTAAATCCTATTTAGTAGGCTACATATATTTTTAATTTTCTAATAACTCTGATTCTCTGCCATTTTCTTTGATAGGTGAGTGTTAATGACTGTGATTTAATTCTTGTGTGTCTTTTCCCCTAAAGTGACCTTAACATTGATTAATTAAAGAATTCCTGCCAGTTTTGTTTGTTTGTTTTTTGGGGTTTTTTTTTTTTTTTGCAATAGTGGCTATTAAAACCTTGGTCTAAATATGGGAGACTAGTGGAACTCTGCATGGTATACATTAGTATAAATTTCTATGAAATCTATATTCAGTTCTATACTAAATCTATTTCAGAATTATAGGTATACATACTATGATTATCTGAGAATGAAAATTAATGATATTATTTCTGTTAATACTTGTTTACTATATGCCAGGCATTACTTTTCTAGGTTCTTTACAATATAATATGTACTATTATCTCCATTTTTAGAGATGAGGAAACTGAGGCTTAGAAAGGTTCAATAACTTGCCCAAGGAAAAAAACTAGTAAAGTGGTAGGATCGGGACCTGGTTAATATATTCATTTATACTTATTCACTTATGTTCTAACTGCTACTTTGTCAGAATACTCCATGCTTTGGGGGGAGAGGGGTTCAAGTCATCTTTTTAAATAACACTTGGTATCAATTTCCTAACTGATTTGGCTTTTCAACCCATTTTGAATTCAAAGGAATTTATTTCCTCTGCAGTTCTATACTCATGATCCTACAAAAGTGAGATTTATAAGAGCAGTGTGTACATAATCAGCTAGGCTTGTTAATGTGTATTTCTGGACATGTTTGTTTTAATTAGCAAAAATATCCCTCAAAAACAATACTAATGTAAGTTCTTGGTCATCTAAGAAGGAACTAAAGCAAGAATTATAGATATTTGGGTAGAAGAAATTATTTGCCAAAGACTCCTCAAAATTAGCTGGTACTTTTAGGTTTGATTTCTATACAAACAAACTTTGTTTTTCGAAAATTTGCTTTGTAAAGTAAGGAAAATAAATCAAAATTGAGGTTTTCAAGGGCACAGGTGTTAACACGGAACAAAATTAGTGTAACTTTTAAAAGTTTTAAAATATTTGTGTAATAGTTTCTATAGATAATGTGCTAAAGTAAAACTAAATTGCAGTAAAATATTATGGCGTATACCTGAAGCAATTGCTGCATGTTAATGCCTTGACCTTGGAAAGCTATACACAAAAAGATGGCATCATAAAACCGTGCAATTCTTATGAATATGTATGTGCTACTTGATAATAATGAATGTGGTACAGTCATGCATGCACTACAAGATAATGTTGTGCCCTTTTTTGTCTACAGGTTGATAAAAATCAAAGAGTGGGTGGACAAGTCTGACCCAGGTGCCTTGGTCATTCCTTTTAGTGGGGCCTTGGAACTCAAGTTGCAAGAATTGAGTGCTGAGGAGAGACAGCAGTATCTGGAAGCGAACACGACACAAAGGTTAATTTAGCATTCATTTTCCCTACACTTTATTATCAACTATTTCCTTGCAGTAATTTAATTGCTTGCGCTGATAGAATAATAAATGACAGAGTAATTACCATTATAAAGAGGGAATCTTCTCCTTTCTTTACCATGAGACAGAGTGAAAAGATTTATTTTAAATTAAGTTTTTAACTGTCATCTGTCATCTCTGTACAGTGTTTTAATTATAACATAGGTATTAGTTATGTATATTTTTGAGAAGGAATGATCGCCAAAACTCTTTCGTCATGTTCAGTGGGGGAGGGGAAAAGGTGAATCAGTTGCCTGAATTTTTTCTGAGTAACCGTTAATATATTGTTTAAACATTGGATTTCAATCAAATAATTTTGCTTTCATGACCCACATCCTGGAAATAATTAATATTGGAGGAAATCGTCGTAGAATGGGTAGATCGGGTTTTTCTTTTTTTTTTTGTAGTAAACAATTCAAAATGACATATTCAGACTAATACAATTAGAATCAGTTTTAAAAGCATTTTTTAGAAATAGTTATATGCTTTCTGACCTCTTCAAGAGCATTAGAAAGATGAATGGTCATTTACTAGTATCTTTAACATTTTCTACTTGAAATGAATAATTTTAGCTCTGTACCAATCTGTGGCACAATTAACTTATATGTTGAGTGAATTTGTTTCATTTTATTTCAGCGCTTTGCCAAAGATCATTAAGGCTGGGTTTGCAGCACTCCAACTAGAATACTTTTTCACTGCAGGCCCAGATGAAGTGCGTGCATGGACCATCAGGGTAAGATTCATACTTATTCATCAGCTATATCCAGTTCCACACTATTGAATTCAGATTGATATCACTGACTTTGAAGTTTGTCATGGTGGCGGTTAGCTAGTCATTACAGATGAGGTTTTTGTCCAGGATAACTTTAATTATTTGTGAGCTGCTGAACAGTGAAAGTGGAGCGGCATTGATTGAGGCAGGTAACAATTGATTCTGCCTATTACATAGTCTGAATTTCTTCATCCTGTAGAATCTGTCTACCCTCCTCCTGTGGTCAGAGATAAGACGCACCAGTATTGTGCTTGCTTAATCTGTGTGACTGGGTTTGTCTGCAGTGAAATTGATGTTGCTTTTCATTTTGTATTCGCTAAGTTTGTTTGGGTTGCGGGTGGTTCTTTCCTCCTTTGCTTTGCTCGGATTACATTTTCAGCAATAAAAGCAATATGACATCATTATGCTCTTCATAGATACACAGTTGGGCTCAAAGAGCTAAACTCAATGCGCAATAATTCATGCCTTCTGTAATTTGAATTCATAGAGGTAGTGTTTATTTTTTCAATGTTATATATTCAATCTTTCTTCTTTAAAAATGGATATGTATTTTAAATACTGATGTGTACTGATTAGGACCAAAAAGAATGCCTAATTTATTCCCAGAGGACAATAGAAACTGAACTGTAATGGCTTGCTTTTAAATGTAAATGTATTATAATATGGTAGTTACTATTGAAAAATATTTTGAAATATATATAGTCCCACATAGTGTTGTAGAATGTAAAAATTATGTCGGAACTTTTAGAAATACTGTTTATTCTTTCTTTTATTGTGCTTTTTAAATATATGCTACATGAGTAATTTTAGTGCTGCTTTGATTTCTGTTTGCACTGACTACCGCAATTTATTGTTACATTTATTTTGATTTAATGTGGATAGGAACATGGAGGCAGTTCAACATAATGTTAAATGCGTTGTGTGAATGTGAGATTCACTTTTCTTTTATTTCCTCTCCTCTTTGTAAAAAAGAAAAATGTTTGATTGATTTCTAACCAAGGTCCTTTTATATAGACTTATAAAATAATGTCAAAGCAAATCCGAGTTGGTAAATAAATTGCCAGGGTTTATTTTTACTATATATTTTAAAGCCTTAAAACTTCTGAACTGAAGTATGTGTAACAGGAAAGATAATGTGTTCTGGACTTGAAAATGTTGAAAGCTGGTTTATCTTAAGACTGATTGTAAGTATCCATGATTTAATGTGCTAAGATATTTAGTCAGGTAAGCATCAGTGAGTAGCCATATTAACCCAATACATCTTTTATTGTAAAAACTGTGCTTTATAGTGTCAGACTTCTTATCACTTTAACATGCTTTATTAAGCAGTCTTTAGGTCACCATTATTTCTCAGATTTCTTTCCATGGTTGTGTGTGTCTGGAATGTATGTTCTTGTAATTTAACATATGTGGTAATTACAAGACATTTCTCTTCCTACATCGACTTGAATTTTTCTACATGATGGCAGGGTGTGCAATGTAAAATGCTCAAAATTTTTATTATATGAATTTCAAAGTTATTTGCTAAACATATATTTTATATATATATGATTTGTTGGAAAATATCTTTTAAATTTCTATATATTGATTTTTTATATTCTTTAGATGTACTGAAAATTTCAAGGCTTTTTCTTTTTAAAACCTTTGCTAATATATCTTAAA
>NW_005353838.1:6779573-6780889 GCF_000412655.1 Myotis brandtii | reverse complement strand
GTGTGTGTGTGTGGGTGGGTGTATGCATGTGTGTGGGGGGGTGTCTGTGCCATTTAGAATGTTAAGAGTATCAAGGCTTTTTTTTAATTGGTTGTTTTAATAATAATACATATTATTAGTAGGTGATTTTTTATATGTAGTCTAGATATTTGAAAATATGCTTACTACAGCTCTGATCTGGTTTGTTGATTTTAACCTCAGATGTATGATCTTCGTTAGTGTTGCTTCTCATTAGTATAATTGCACTTGACTTGGAATATTCTTATCGATATGTTCAAAGGGAAGTAGTGATCTTGTTGGGCAAAGATTTTGTGTTCTCAGTAAATTCTAACAGAAGGAAAATACTTTTGAGAATTTTTTCAAAAGATCACGTCCTCGTTGTCGAGTGGTCGATGGTGGAGTCACATGGACCTAGATGTCAGTTTGTGCAGGTTTAGGCATAGATGCTGAAGAGTCTGCTGCGCTCAGGGTGAAGTGTGTGTGCTGCGCCATGAGGTGAACCTGGGTCTCTAGAACTGCCACGTGTTTGCATGAGGATCACTGACTGACTGCATGTCTAAATCTGCATACCAGCAGGTGGAATCAGTTGCTTTGCCAACTAATATACAAGTGAAAAAAATATCTGTCTCTGCATTTCCAACCTGTTAGAGTCTGCTTGTGACTAGGGCTGTTAGTCAGTACAGGCACACCTCGTTTTATTGCACTTCGCTTCATTGCGCTTCACAGATGCTGTGTTTTTTACAAATTGAAGGCCAGACCCTCCACCAGGAAAAAAATTACAGCTTGCTTTATTGCAATACTTGCTTTATTGTGTTGATCTGGAACCAAACCTGTGATATCTTTGAGATATGCTGGTAATCTTCATGATGCATTCTAATACAGAGCACTATGTATGGTCATTGTCAAGACCAAATAAAAAACTACAAGGAAATAATTTAAAATCTGTGTATTTTTACACTTGATAGTAGTTCTTCTTGTAGCAAACCATCTTTTTTGACATCACAGAATTTCTTTAAGTAAACAAAGAAGCCTTATACTAGTTATGTAGTCTTTTTTTCCTGCCTGGTTTGATCTGTTTTGTTACAGTGACTTGCTGGATGTTTGCAGACACATCAGAAATGTACCATAAACAGCATGTAATGAAACTTAATGATATTTGTATAATTACATTTATATACCAACAATTTAGTGGAGAATACATTATGATTATGTATGTATGGAAAATCTAGTTCTGCCAAAATCAGGAATACTTTGCTTCTCTCCAATTCTAGTTTTAAACTTGTATGCCTTCCTATATTTATTTCTTAAAAAAAAAA
>NW_005353838.1:6762088-6779420 GCF_000412655.1 Myotis brandtii | reverse complement strand
TAATATATATGACCTAAGAGTATAATACTTTTTGCATCTGTTCCTACCATTTACCTTATGCTTTATGCATTTAGTTGTACAATAACCCATTTCTTCTATATTTTCTATTTGTAGGCTGCTGGAAAGTACAGACAACAAGGCAGAAATTATATTGTTGAAGATGGAGATATTATCTTCTTCAAATTTAATACACCTCAGCAACCAAAGAAAAAATAAATTTTAGTTATTGCTCAGATAAACATACGATTTTCAAAAAGCATATGATTTTTTTTTAATTAAAATTTCTGAAAACTGAAGGGACACACAAAGTTGGGGGATGGGAATCTTCTACAAACAGAATTATTTTTATTTGTTTTAAAATTAAAATACTGTGTACCTCCAATGAAATGCAAGTTCTCTAATGTGAACAGCTTTGCTTTTCACGTGATTAAGACCCTACTCCAAATTGTGGAAGCTTTTCAGGAACCATATTACTCTCATGATACTTCATTAATCTCCATCATGTATGCCAAGCCTGACACATTTGACAGTGAGGACAATGTGGCTTGCTCCTTTTTGAATCTACAGATAATGCATGTTTTACAGTACTCCAGATGTCTACACTCAATAAAACATTTGACAAAACCAGCCTTGGTGTGTTTGGGGATGTCTGTATTGACTGACTGTGGTGTGCTGAATGCGATACGGCACCTGGTGGTTGCTGATTACTGTGTGTGCGACACAGTAACTGGCAGTGTGGGGCAGCTGCAATTGTATCTTAAAAGTGAGTCTTTCATGGGAATCAGAAGAAAAGTATACCAAGGATTTGTCTCAAGAAAGTTAATTAATTTGTAGATGGACATTTATTGAAGGATGATAGCAATGATGCTACAAAGGATATAACATAGGTGACTGTGACCAAAAAGAAAATAATGCTGGAAAAAATCTGCTTCGAAAGTAAGGGATTTTTTGTTATTGTTGTTCTGATCATATTGAAGAGAGTGTAATCTTTCCTTTGAAATTATGAAATTATTGTGCAAACAACTAATTCGTGTCTTTGGTGGGTTATATTTTTCTTTAATTTCGTAGTGAGTGTAAAAGTTTATTACTAAAAAGATCAGACCTTGAAAATAAAAAGAGCCTGTTTTCATACTTGCTATCAAAATATTTTAGACCAGTTGAAATTTTAGTATGTATAAGTTAAGCCCTTTCTAAAATCGTAATAGAAAATTCTGAAAGAAAATAATGATGAATTAGTTCTTTGGAGACCAATTGGCACTTGGCCTTCTTCTCTAATGAGGATAGTCTTAGAGTCTCTCATCCCTGAACCCTCCCTTTCTCTCCCACATTAACACTCCTGCAAGACCTCCCTTGTCCCCATCCATGCCCTTTTGTTCTCTGTGATTATAGGACCATTTCAGTGGAATGCAGTCATACCTAGGTTAGCCCTTTATTCTACTGTATTACTTTGTCACATTAAAGATGAGGAAATATGAAAACACACACTTAAACTTAACATTGAAACAACATAGCACAAAAGGCAAGAAAAGTGATTTTAAAGGAGCTTCGGCTATACATAAGAAAGGATGTTTAAAGAGGATTTAGTTGAGTAATGAATGTAATAGGAGCTCTTAAGTGAGTATGCTCTTTTTGAGAATCAAATGCAATAGTCCCCCCTTATCCTCAGGGGATATGTTCTAAGAACTCTGGTGGATGCCTGTAACTGAGGATAGTACCCAACTTATGCTATATTTTTTTCCTGTATACACTTACCTATGAAAAAGCTTAATAAATCATGCACAGTAAGATATTAACAATAGTAAAATAGAACATTTATAATATAAAAGTTATGTAAATATGGTCTCTCATAACCGATCTGATAACTGAGACAGTTACTAAATAACTAACGGGCAGGTAGCATATACAGTGTGGATACACTGGATGAAGGGATGATTCATGTCTTGGACCAGACAGAGCGAGACAGCATGAGATTTCATCATGCTACTCAGAACAGCATGTAATTTAAAACTTAATTGCTAAAACTGGAATTTTTCATTTAATATTTTTGGACTTCAGTTGACCACAGGTAACAAACTGCAGAAAGCAAAACCATGTATAAGGAGGAACTATATCAAGATATTTTTTTGCAAACATAAAAATTCATAAGCTGCAGCAGAGAAATACTAAAACTAAGTGCAAAGTTTTTTTTAAGAACTAAATAAAACATAAGTGAAACTCAGGTACAGTTGCAGTTGACCAAGTTTGCTGTGAAACTTCATACATTTCTGTATTGGAGGAATGTATAGATTAGTAGATTGCTAGGGATTTTACTAGTATAAGAAGAAATCACATATTTTGCTTTCGAGTCTTCTCCAAAGTAAATTGCATAGACTTACATATGTTTGAAATCTTATTTAAAGGCCTTTTCGATTGTGTAATTTTACTTTTGCTAACTTCTAATGTGATAATTGTACATGGCAGAACAGAACCATTAAGAGAAAGAAGTAAGTTTTGAGGTAACTGCATTTGTTAGGGGCTGAAATTAAATGCTTAAAATGTTTAATTTGGTTAGAGATTCTGCAACATTCTAAAAATGTGTACAAAATTGTATTTCCTACAAAAGTTGAGAATTCCAAGAACTTTTACACACAGATAACTGAGAGTAGCCTATATCTTCATGTTTAATACTGGTGATAATTATCTGTATTTTTAGGATTATAATTGAATATTTTTTCACCTATCTAGCTCCATTTAATCATATCTTTAATTAAAAAGATACTTTCTTTTTGCCCAAAGCTTGGAAAAAGGTGTGTGATATCATTGAGTTTAGTTTTATCATGTTATCCCTGTAACTTGCACTTTGGGCATCAGAACCAGAACCCCCTCCCACCAAAAAAGGAACACAGATACAGATACTTTACCTCATTAACATAGTTTTGTGTGAAGCTTCTGTTTGCATGTAATTTGCCAGGTCCATTTGGGAAGTAAGTTTTCTTACTCATGATTAATCAACTTTTTGGCATTAAAATCCAGATTAATGTTTATCCCTGGTTGTCTCTGTATTGTATTCTCAAAGCTCCTTTGTGAGAACTGTGTCCCCCAAAGAGTCAGAGACAGAAAATTCCTTCTTTTCCTGTCTTACATTTTTCTGAGTAGTCTACTTCAGTACACTTATGCTCTTTTTTATTTTGCAGGTACTTCAGAAATGTTCATTGTTTAATGGCAAACTGCTTTAGCTGGGAAAATGGGTCTCATCTCTTTAAGCTAGTAAAAATACCCTGCTGGTAGACTAAAAGCTGGGTTAGAATTTGAGTGACTTTTTTGTCTCCTAACTGATATGGGGCCCCTTATAAAAACTGACAGTTCCTGAATCGCCTTTATTCTCTGAATATCCGGAACCACTTGTAATTAGTGTCTCACTGAAAAGCCCCATGTTGCAATCAGGAGATATAAAAACGAGAGGCCTCACTTGACCTGGCAGGCTGCACTTCAGAGTTCTGAAACCACACATCCGATCTGGTCCTTGCAGGTCTAGGGACAGGGCTCTTTTTCAGCTCAGGTGATGCTGTGTGGAACACTTCCCAAACTTAAAAGGGCCTAATTTGTAAACTAGAATGCAAGTTCTTTCATTTACATAGAAGGTGTTCCTGGTATATAATTAAATGGTGGTTAAGGCCTATACTCAGGAGTGAAAAGGATCCAGCCATCAAAGGAAGTAGGGTAGGAGCATCTCAGGCAGAAGGAACGGGCAATGCAGAGGCTGTGGGGCAGGAAAGAGCCTGGTGTTTTGAGGAACAGACAGGAGGCTGGGGTGGCTAAAGTGTAATGAGTACAAGATTCTCGGTTATGCAGGGCTTTGCATGTACGGTACAATGCTGGGATTTTATTCTAACTTAAATGGATAGCCACTAGGTTTTAAACGAGAGGCATATGCTCTTATTTACATCTTTAAGGATCACCTAGAATCTTGACTCCTCTGCCATCTTACCCAGTCTCTCCCCGCACCCCCTCATTGTGAGAACCAGCTGTGAGGAAAAAGCAAAGTGCACAGAGGGCAGAAGGAGCAGAGAGCCTAGGAGCAGCACACGGGGACATCAGAGGCCAGAGAAGTGCACCGGACACACATTATTGTCCAGGGCAGCACTGTCCATAGAAATGTAATGTGAGCCATGTATGCACATAAATTTTTCTAGCAGCCACATTTTTTAAAGAAACAATTCATCTTAATGTATTTTTAACTCATCCAAATTTTAATATTTGAACATGTAATCAACTTAAAGCTTATTAAGATCTTTTAGATATTTTTCTTTCATACTGTCTTCAAAATCTGGAGTGTGTTTTACACCTACAGTACATCTCAATTCAAACTAGCCACATTTCCACCACTCAATAGCCATATGTGGCTTAGTGGCTGCTGTGGTAGACATGTGGATCTAGGGGTTTACCTTTCCTCCTAAGAAGTTTAGACTGAAATCTCATTCCCATCTGATTCCAACAAATCTCATTAAAACCTCACTTTGTTCAGACTTGTTGTGTTTTCATTTAAAGCTAAATGTCAAAAGTGTATGCTAAATCCTCATTTCCGGTTTGTTTTTAAGAAGGAAAAAAAAAGTGTAGGGCTTATTGACTAGAGCAGTGATCGGCAAACTCATTAGTCAACAGAGCCAAATATCAACAGTACAACGATTGAAATTTCTTTTGAGAGCCAAATTTTTTAAACTTAAACTATATAGGTAGGTACATTGTTATTAACTTAATTAGGGTACTCCTAAGGCTTAGGAAGAGCCACACTCAAGGGGCCAAAGAGCCGCATGTAGCTCACGAGCCGCAGTTTGCTGACCATGGGACTAGAGGATGGCCAGGAGAGAGCAGTTATAGTAGTTAGTACCAATAAGACTGACTCTTAACTTAGAACAACTACAAATGGAGCGATGCAACTTGATTGGATCTGCTTGCTGGAGGAAGACACACTGATGGATTGGATGAGAGGAGGGAAGGGAGGAATTAAGAATGACTCCTATGCTTGGAATATATGTGAAGAAATGCAAAACACTAATTTGAAAGGATATATGCACCCCCATGTTCATTGCAGCCAAATTATGGAAGCAACCTATGTGCCCATCAGTAGACAAGTGGATAAAAGAGTGCTGCTACGTGTACACAGTGGAGTATTACTTGGCTTTAAAAAAGGAAGAAATCTTACCTCTTCCAACAGCATGGATGGACCTTGAGGGTACTGTGCTAAGTGAAGTAAGTCAGACAGTGATTTCAGCCGTTTGGCTCACTGTATCTGTCATTTTGGGGTGAATTCAAGGGACCTCAAGACATTTCTTTTTTACTTGAAAATAGATTTAATGAAAAACTGTTAGATTTGGCCAAGTTTTATTTCTCAAGAAGGAGCCTGTCCTGTGGCTTAACTCCTACAATGCCACATAAGAGATCTGGTTTGCAGTATTTACCCAATTTAAACAATATAACAAATGAAAGACATTTCGTTTTTTCTGCATCCTTTGAATAGTAATGACCAGCTCAGGCATTGGGAAACGATGTCTTACCTTTCACCTGCTAAGGCCTCCAAACACTGCTCACAGTTTACCCAGAGCCATCTCACATACCCAGCTCACCCCCTCTTCCTTGCTAACAAAATTTGGTTCCACAAAGAGTTAGTGTGCACAGCTCCAGGAAATGAATCATTATTGGTTTGAACTCATCATGTAATCTCTCTTCTCTTCTGCCAGGCATAGGGATAGGCAGGTGACCCAGCTCTGACCTGTGGAATGTGAAGAGGTCTGGGGAGGGGGCGTGGCAGAGCTTTGGGGGAAAGATTTCTCCCTGACTACAAAGAGGGGGCTAGAAGAGATAGCCACTCTCTTTTTCTTCCTGCTGTGAAAACTTATGGTGAATTCCAGGGCTCCCTGGACATCATTTCTTTTGTATTTGAAAATAGGTTTAATAACTATTTGGAGTTATGGAAAAGGGCAAAGAAGCATCCTTGTTAGCCAATCCTGGAGCGGCCTCCCTTCAAGCTCGTGTGCAAGAACTAAGTGCCCTCATGGCTTAAGCCACTTCTAGTTAAATCTTCTGTTACTTGCAGCCAAAAGCCTCCAGACACGTGAGATACACAGAACTTACTGTGCTCAAGAGCATTTATAGCTGACACTCGATCCTGGCTCTACCCAAACAATTCCTCACCTTCTGCTTGGCTGCTAAGCCATGGCTCCTTAACAGTTTGTGAAATAGAGTTGAAGATCCAAGAGTATTGTAAAAGCAAAATGTTTTAATTCTTTTTGTTTTCTAACACCTTGTGAAGTGGAATAATAGGAATAAAATGATTTTTCAATAGCTAATCTGTAGAAAAGAATGACAGTATTCCCAAATAGCCATTTTAGAGTTTTCTTCTTTAAATTGTTTTTCAACCTTTTTGGCTCAGAATTTGAGTTCTTAATTGGGGCAGCCTTGGGGAGTCATTGGAAACCAATCATAAACAGCCTCTGCTATTGACCCAGCAGTCACTATGTTGTTGTTGTTTAATTGCTCTAAAAGCTCACCCGCATTAGTAAAACCCCAAAGATTCTTCATTCTTATGGCTTGGCATTGCTTAACCTTATTTGTCTATGATTTCAGCATATTATCCATTTTTATTCCTAGAAGCTTAAACTTGTTTTGTTTTTAATACATTTATCACAGTTTTTCTCCTTCCCAACCCATTCATATATTTATACTTTGTGTCCCTGAAAATATAGGAATATGGCTAAACCTCATTTTGGGGACTGCTGAGTCAAATTGGCAGATGACAATATTGTCATTTATAGAACTACCAAATGTCCACCTTCAGCTTACCAGGTTTTCGGTTTTCCATATCTTTGCCTGAGAGAACAATGAAGGTGTTTGAGTTAAAACCAGCTCCAGGAAGTCCCTGACATCTTGTAATAAGCAAAAACAGTCACAAATAAACATTTGCTCAGAATCTAAAATAAACCATGCAACCAGCCTAAGTGGAATAAGCACAACTTTCTCTTCATCCTGAGTTTTAGTTTTTAAGTTGGCCAAGGTGGATACAAGCTCATTTGCTAATTTCATGAACTGGGTTTGGGTGGGGCAGTGGGAGAGAGGAGCAGAAAGAGTGACAAAACAGTGACTAAGCTAGAAATAAGTACTTCCCGTCTGCACAGAATTTGTAGGCCAATGAGCAGTTCCATGAGTGGGCTATCGAACTTATTTTCAAATTCCTGATTGCTCCAGGCGAGATGCATTAACTTATCTCCTGCATCAGTGGAGCACAACCACCAGTGTGAAACTTGTTTATGAAACAACAAGCACTCCAGAGCCCAAGCACGCCGGAGCCAGGCCTGTGCCAACAGTGAGGACTCTATCCCCCCTGAAACCTAGGCCTATGGAGGAGGGGTCTCAAAGTCGTCTGGATTAAACCCACAGGATTTTAATTGATGGAGGTGACTAAGTGACAACGCAAAGAGGCTAATGCCAGTGAGGGGATGTTGTTACTATTTACATTTCCCAAGAGAAGGGCGCATGCCACACCGCAGGGCCACGGGGGGAACCCCCAGGTTGATTAGCAGGCAGAAATCGTGAGGGGAAAGCATGGCCCAGAACCTCCCCTGTTTTTCCACAGGCAAGGCAAGGCAGGGAACAGCGTAGGATGGGCTGTTTGAATCATGTCGGCAGGCTCTGGGCTGCAGGGGTGGTCTCTGGTGGTGTGCTGAGGAATATTGGCTTGGCAGGTAAGCATTAGACGAAGGAGGTGGGTGGGGGTATGGGCTCATGATTGGTTGGAGGGTCTGTAATAAGATTTTCATACACCCACAAAAGCTGGTCACAGAGGAGATGTTAAACAACTTTGGCCATTAGTTTGGCCCTGTGACTAACGGATGTCAAATAGACAAATATAGAATCTAAGAAAACACAGAACAAAAAGCCACATCAGGCCATCTGCATGCCAATCCATCCTCTTACATAAAAACACAACTTAGAAACTATACTTACCAACGAACACATGGAAAACCAGCCACTTAGCCATTCCTATCCCAGGTTTTAATTATGAAAATGTGTGGTGAAAAATTTGGCCTTGCTTGAAGAGAGGTCTGGTCTGGCTTCTGGGATTAAAACGTCACACCTGATAGGACTGTCTTTGCTAGGGCACAGGATGGCCACACTGGCTCTTAGGGTGGGGACTGGTCTCTCCAGAAAGACCAGTGTAATTTAGGGTGGGGCTTTTGGTCATGTAGTATCTGGCAGCTTTCAGGCCTCAACCATGTGGGCAATTAGTGAATCATGAAACCCTGTTAACAACACTGGACACTGGTGCTCAGGTGAGCTTCCCAGGTTGGCAGTACTCCACACCCACTGTCACACAGAGATGCCAGGAGGGTGATGCATCCCAACTCCACAGGAAGGACACGGGGAGCCTCACGCCTGGAGCCCTCTCAGACCCACCCACGTATCTCTTCCTTTGGCTGGTTTTAATCTATATCCTTTCCCTGTAGTAAATTGTAACCATGAATATGAAAGTCCTCAGTGGGTTCTGTGAGCCCTTCTAGAGAATTTATCACATCTGGTGGTGATTTGGGGAACACCCCCATACTTACAGTTGGTGTTAGATGTAAAGACATTCTTGGGAACTGGGCCCTGAACCTTTGCATTTGTCTAACTTCAGGCTAAAATATATACACATGCATTGTAGGTAGATAGGTAGGTAAAAAGATACATACATACAGAGATGAAATTTTTTTTAAATATATTTTTATTGATTTCAGAGAGGAAGGGAGAGGGAGAGAGAGAGAAACAACAATGATGAGAGAGAATCATTGATCGGCTGCCTCCTCTAAACGCCCCCTACTGGGGATCGGGCCCGGAACCCAGGCATGTGCCCTTGAGTGGAATTGAACCTGGAAGCCTTCAGTCCTCAGGCCCAGGCTCAATCCACTGAGCCAAACCAGCTAGGGCCATCGATGAAATTTAAAATAAAGAAGGTATTACGTAAAATATGAAAAGGTCTCATCCCTTCTCTGGCTTCACCAGTCCCAATAATTTGGAGGATCCCACTATTAACTGTTTCTTTCTGGGTTATCATTCTAGACATTTTCTTTACTATTTTTTTTTATCGTAAATGAGAATGTGCTCTATAGCCAGTTCTGAAAATTCCTTTTATCCCTTGTGTTTTTGGAGTAGTCAGTGTCAGCACGCCTGGACCCACCCCTGTGCTTTTGGATGGCTGTAGCATCATATGAAGAGAATCATATGAAGTCTCAGGGTTCGTGTCAGATCACGCGATTTCACATACAGAGAACTCTTAGAACAGTGCTGACACAAAATTAGCAAGCACTCTATGTTTATCATGTATTTGTTTATTTAGTCAGCCCTCTATTGTGTACATTGCTATTTCTAATTGTTTTGTTATTTCTAGCAAGGAGCAATGAATATCCTTGAACTTGTACTTATACATTCACATGTAGGATAGATAAATCCTTAGGGCCCTGGCTGGGTAGCTCAGTTGGTTAGAGTGTCATCCTGATACACCAAGGTTAAGGGTTCAATTTCCAGTTATGGCACATACAAGAAGCAACCAATGAATGCATAAATTAGTGGAACAACAACAATGTTTCTCTCTCAAATCAATAAATGAAAAATTTTAAAAATATCGTTAGGAATGGAACTACTATGTCAAAGGGTTTGTACACTTAACATATTTTGCTAGGTGTCAAATTGCTTTTTAAAATTGTACCAATTTATATTCTTTCCCCCTCACATGTGATATTCCTGACTCCCCTTACTCCCTATTCCTGAGCATTATCAAACGTTTTAGTCTTTGCCAATCTGATAGGGGTTTTTTAAATTGCATCTCCTTGTAGTTTAGTTTGCATTTATTTAATTATTGTGAGGATGAGTATCTTTTTTATCTACTTGTTCATTTACTTTATATTTATAGTACTTTTTTTTCCAGCTGCTTAATTCATGTGCTTTGATTTTCTATTTGATTTGAGCAAACTTCTTATGCCATTTGAAACTGATGTCTTGAATGAGAATCAGACAAAATGAAAAGATACCAGTGCGCTTTTCCCAGCCATCATTGCACAGCATCATGACTTCCACTATGGTTTTAAACTTCCTTAAAAGTAAAAAAAATAAATAATAAGTAAAGCAAAGCAAAATGAAAACAATAGGCTGGGAAGAGGCACTAATTTTCTCTGGTTGATTGAAGGGCTCTTATTTGTTTCTTTATTCCTTCCAACTAAATAGAAATCATTCCCTTTATTTCAGTTTATATGCATTTATTTCTCCAGTGTGGAAACCAGCTCATCAAGAACTGAATCTTTTTATTCCTTAATTTAAACCCAATCTTATAAGTAAATATTCTGTTATATCTCATCCAACGTAAGTGGTGATTGATAGCAAACTGGTAACAACTTCTGTGTGCATCAGTAAGTTTTTGTGTTACTTTACTAAAGGCAGGTTGGCTCGTTTGTTGTTCTAAAGATATACCCTTACAAAGAGCAGTATGGTGGTTCCCAGAGGGAAAGGAGTCGGGGTGTGGGGGGAGGTAGACGAGGGAAGGGGGATAAGTGGCGAGGGAAGGAGACTTGACTTGGGGTGAACACGCAACACAATATACAGGTGATGTACTGGGGAATTGTACACCTGAAACCTATATAATTTTATGGTCCAATGCCACCCCAATAAATTAAATTTAAAATTTTGTAAAGGATATATTCTTGATTTGCAAGTGAATTTCACATTTTGCAAGTAATACTTGCATAAACTTCTCAGAAATTTGATTTCTCCAAAAAGGAGAGATTCTAAAACATGCTCCTGCCTCTTTTTCTTTCAAAATTGACCCCTTGAAAGGGTCCCAAATAGGGCCTCTTGTTTTTCAACTGTACAACCTCTTCCTTCCTTCCCATTTCTCAGAACTTGTAACAGTTAGCATCTGACATACACATTCTGGCTTATTTCACATATTTGTATATGCTTATATCCCTTTTTGTTTCCCAGCTAAGATGTAAAACTCATAGATTAGGTGCTCTGTTAGTTATAACAAATTGCCCTAAATTTAACAGCTTAAAATAACAATGAACATTTGTTATCTAGCACAGTTCCTACAGGCCAGAAATTTGGGAGCAGCTTAGCTGGGTTGCAGTCACCTTGGGTGGAGCTGGAGAACATGCCTCAAAGATCCAACCCTTTCATGGCTGGCAAATAGATACTCTGGTTTCTCACCTCATGGACTTCTCCACAGACCTACTCAAGAGTCTTCATGCCGTCATCTGGCTTAGCCCAGCGTGAGTGATCCAAGAAAGGGCAAGGCGAAAGCCACAATGTCTTTTAGGACCTAGCCTCCGAAGTCACACATCTATCCCCAAGTTTCCTATTGGTCAGCCCTGCACAAGGGCGTGAGTACCAGGAGGCGGGAATCAAGTGCGGCTGTCCTGGAGGCTGGCTACCATGAGGCCCCTGTCTTTTTCTTTTTTCTTTTTATATTTTAATTTAATTTTTTGTTATTTATTTATTTATTTATTTATTTTGAGAGAGAGAGAGAGAGACGGAGAAGGAAAGAGAGAAACATCGATTGGCTGCTTCTTGCACAGCCCCTACTGGGGATCAAGCCCACAACCCGGCATGTGACCGGGAGTCCAACCAGCAACCTTTTGGTGCATGAGTGCACCTCTCCCCAGCGCCTCTGTCCGCATCACTTCCTATGGACTCTCAGGCTGTTGCACCCAGTCTGCCGATGCCTGAAAGCTTCTGAATTGAAACCCTGGTCCAGGCAGCCTTGGACAGTTTCCTTTGCCTCCTCCTTGGGCTCCACATAACCGCGTAGACACGGCTCCCTCCCTTCCTCCCCTTCTCTGCCAGATCTCCTTCCCTTCCCAGTTCCTCCTCCTCCCCCTCCTGCCCCTCCTCCTCTCCATCCCTCCTGCCTTCCACTCCACTCCTCTCCCCACCTCAGAACCTTTCCCTGCTGGGCTAAATCCCTCTGTTCATCCAGACTTTGCTTGAGAATCTGCCGAATTCTCCTAAGGATTTAGGTTTGAATAACAAAAGCCAGTGATTGGCGGTTCTGTTTTCTGTCCTAAAAGAGACCAGCACCCTCCATCTGCTTACTTGGGAAGAAAGTGTGAAACTGGGAGAGCTGGGTGAACAAGCTCATGTCTAAAAGCACCTTTCACTCCATCACACCTGTCTGACCCCGGGCGCAGTGTTGTAGGGCACAGTTCAGGGACCTCCGGAGGTGGCTTCCCAGGACGCCTGTGGAGGAGCCTGCGGGGTGCCAAGGAGGTGCCACGGGATGGCCTCCGGCTCAGGTCTGGTGACCATCCACCTGCAGACTCATCTGCCTTTCTGGGGCGAAATTGCCAAGTGAGGGGCGGGGGAGCTGAGGGAATCCCAGTTGCCTGGAGTAACCAGGCTGCTGGGGGCGCGTGGGGGGAGGTCGCTGCTCTTGATGGCTTTTTGGAGATTTCTTACCAGATTGCACCTGTGCCACTGCACTGCTTCTACAAGTACTGCTTTCTGAAGGGCCGGCGGGCGGCACTTTTGAAGAGCACCCTGACCCCCACTGTGAGAGCAGAGGCTCTGGGAGCATGTTAAATCCCCTGGAAAATTAATATATTGATTTAGAAGTGACACCAAAATGCAAAGACCCCACCAGACTAAAATAAATTCAAACCCAGTTAAATAAGCCTGCTTTAATAGCAGGCTCTTTCTAAATTGTTTATTTTACATAGCCTTTATGTTGGCGGCAACTAAGATAACAAATCCGAAGGCCTGATAAGATCAACAAATTACCAAGTGCTAATTGTTTCTGCCAGGTGTAAGGGAGGAGATAAATAGCTTATAAATTAAACAGCAGTGTCTGAGGGTGCCATTCCCAGCCTCAAGGCTGTTCTATACTCTCCAGCAAAATAATTTCTTCTTATCCCGTAATTAGACACTTTTACTTTAAAAAAAACGCACTCATTAATGAATATTACCCTTCCATTGCCAAATTTAGAAGAGAAGAAAAAAGATAAGGGTCGGAAATCTAATAAATTGAGTGTCAATGACATTTTGTCCTTATGTTGTCATGACAGAGACTGTCTGTCTTGGAGCCTATTTGGTCCTCCACGTCGTTTCCCCGAAGGAGCTGCTTTCCCAGCGCTGAAGGGTGGTGGTCATCGCATCTGGTCCCTTTCAGTGCTGCTCACACTCCACAGCTGCTCGTTGTCATTGAGGACCCTGCCTCCGGCTCACTTGTCCGTGTTATTACACCATCAGTTTATTCCATGCAGGTAATAGGTCTCCACTTTATCGGGAATGTCAGTTGTTTCCTTCTCAGCTTCCCATGTCGAGTGAGAACGTAGAGTTGGAGACCGCCAACGCATGACTACGAATGCAGACAGAGCGCGATGCAGGGTGAAGGGCTGTTTTCTTCCCGTTCTTCTTCAGCCTCTGAACATCTGGTTAGAACAGTGATCTGGTTAATGTTCTTTTTCACTCTGCTTGAGTCATAGTATGTCAAACACGTTCGAAATCCTCAGAACAAAAATGTGTTCGTTCCTTGTTATTCCATCCATCCATCCGTTCATCCATCCACCCATCCACTTTTTATCCATGCACACATTTACTTCATCATTGATTCTTCTCATGTTTACCAAATTTTTTTTTTTTTTTGGTTCAGACCCAGTGCAGGGTGGGAGATAAAAGACAAAAGTGAGTCCAGTACATTTCTTTCTGCTTAGCTCAGAGGGAGAGGCCGGTATTGTAAATATGTAGCGATTACAGTAAAAAGCTGTGGGCAGGCCCCACCCAGCTGGCTTAGAAGGGAAGATTGCAGCCAGGAGACGATAAAGCAAAGAGGAGCAGCAGAGAGCAGCGGCTTGCAGGCCTTGCCCTCCTCTGAGCTCTCCTCAGAAGCAAGGAAGTGCCTGCCAGGCTGGGGTGCTGAGTGCAGGCCTGGCCAGGGGTAGCCTGCAAAGGTGAGGCGCAGCACTTGACTGAGGTTACCCCATTTTATTCTCCCAGGAACCCTGTGGTGTGGGGAGCAGGAGGGACAGAGGAAGAACAACCCCGGCTGCCCCTGCCCAGGTGACCTTGGGAAAGGAGCTTAACCTCTGGGTCTCAGGTTTTTTCCTACGTCAAATGGAGACCAAAACATTTTCTACCTCTCAGGCCTGCTAAGAGGATGAAATGAATTTATACATGTAAATATGTATTTGATTATAGTAGCCATCAATATAGACAGAATAGAGGGTGAGTTCAATAAATAGTAGCAATCCCGCTGATTAAGTTTAATGAGTATTATTAAGTGGCCCAAATCACCCAGCTAAAAGGAGCAGAGCCAGGGGTCAAACCCCTTCCTTGCCTGCAGTGCTGTGTATAGTGCCACACAGGATGACCCCCAATCCACACTGGTGCAGCTGTTACCAGCAAAACGGCTCAGTGGATAGAGCATCGGCCTGCGGACCAAAGGGACCTGGGTTTGATTCCAGTCAAGAACATGTACCTTGGTTGCAGTCTCCTCCCCGGCCCAGGCCCTCCAGGCTCATGCAGGAGGCAGCCAATCGATGTGTTTCTCTCACATTGATGCTTCTCTCTGTCTTTTTCTCTCTCTCCCACTCTCCCTAAAAGTCAATGGAAAAATATCCTCGAATGAGGATTTTTAAAAAATCATGGCATTAGAAGTGAGCTGTGGAAGAAGTGAGCCAACTGCGCTGCATGGGCTCCAGAAATAAGTTTCAGAAGCAAAAGAAGGGCCCTTGGAACTTAGGAGGAAGAAAATGAGGATATAAGCGTCTAGAGCAGTGGTTCTCAACCTGTGGGTCGCGACCCCTTTGGGGGTCGAACGACCCTTTCACCGGGGTTGCCTAAGACCATCAGAAAACACATATATAATTACATATTGTTTTTGTGATTAATTACTATGCTTTAATTATGTTCAATTTGTAACAATGAAAATACATCCTGCATATCAGATATTTATTTACATTACAATTCATAACAGTAGCAAAATTACAGTTATGAAGTAGCAACAAAAATAATTTTATGGTTGGGGGTCACCACAACATGAGGAACTGTATTAAAGGGTCGCGGCATTAGGAAGGTTGAGAACCACTGGCCTAGAGGGAAGGAGAGGGGGAAAGGCTCGGGCGTGTTTCAGAGAGAGCGAGCGCTGCACATTTGTCTCTTAGTCTTGAAGGCTTTTACCAGCTTCCCAAAGGCGGGGATTTCAGGGAGAGATCTCAATGGAATATTCATCAGCTTCCCAGGTGTGTCCCCTGAGCGTCGTGGTCTCCACTGATTGGTCAGTACCAGGGCAGGGTCATTAGTCATTGAAGCTGGTCCTGATGTCAGCCATGGCGTCATGGCCTGGCCTTGCCGCTTCTCTGGGCCTGGACCTGAAACACAACCGAGGCCTCGATGTTATCTGTAGTTTGACCAAAACTCTCTCTGTGGTCAATAGACCCAGACCCCAGACTTCATTCCTATGATTATTTGATGCCAGTCAGAACCTCGTTGTCCTGAGGGCTTAATGCTTAAGGGAGTGGTCATGCAAGGGCCGGGATGGGAGTAGTATGAGGCTTGTCTCTGGCCCCCCCCCTTGTTCCTCCCCTCCCGGGGTCTACCTCATGATTATCGATAAGCTAGGGGAGGAACCTGTGGGTGAGGTCCCACCTTACATTGTCTGTTGCTAGGCACCCAGGACTTTCCTCCCTGGCGACCTTCTCTACTGGCCTATCTTCCTTGCTCTGCTCATGCCTGTCTGACTGCCCACCACACAACCAGAAAAGGCTTCCTGGAGGTAGTGGCATCTGGGCTGAGTTTGGAAGAAGGGCCAGGAGTTTGCCAGGGAAAGAAGTGTGTGTGTGTGTGTGTGTGTGTGTGTTGGGGGTCGGAGGGGAGGGTGCATTTCAAGGAGCAGATTGTGTGACTGGAGACATAAACCAATCTGGTGCGTTGGGGGCTGAGGTATGGCTTGGGCGTGGAGGAGTGAGTGGGGCCCAAGACAGGTGAATACCAGCCGAGGAGTTTAGGCTGGATCCTGAGCCTTGCAGATTTTTTGTTTTGTTTTTGGTGCTAGTTATGTGTTTATGTGAAGGGTTGGAAAAAGTGGGGGGAAACCCACAAAAATTTAGGTCATCTGAAATTACAACGTACTTACTGTTTCTTTCTAAATAACTTGCTCTTTTTATGTAAATTCACTTTTAAAAGAAATTTTATATCACAACCATAAACGGTGAGCTCACAGTGCCAGATGTGTTTAGGAATTCTGATTTTTTTTTCTGATTTTGAAAGGTAAGATCGTGCTTATACCCAACATCAGTTGACAACCCTAGAGGGCAAGAGAACCAATGAATATTTCTGAAGAGAAATGTATGAATATTTACACAAAGTTGGATAAAGACTATGTATAGGTTGCCTCAAATCAGCTCTGGCTCCAAAATTACAAAAAACCTTTCATTTTTCAGAGCTTTTTGGATTTTAGAATATGGATGAGTAGTCTCACTTGCTTGAAATAGAAGGTAATGTTCATTGCAAAAGAAGCAACGGGACTAAGGGCCAGCCCACCAACCTGCAGAGGCTCCCCAGGGCTCTGCTGCAAAGGAGAGTAGCAGCGAGGTGGTCACAGCCCCCTCGGGCCATGTGCACAACGGGAACTCGGTGCAGGGTATACAGAAACTCTATGGGATATTCTTGTAACTTCTCTGTAAATCGAAGTCTCTTCTAAAGTAAAAACTTTATTTAAAAAAAAAAAAGTCGACTAGCACCAAACCAAACTTTCCCCTTACATTGAGAAGTGAAAGAGAGTAAATAGCAGAATCACTTTGTCATTCAGTCATTCCATCCTTTTGTTGCCTCCTCCTCATCCCACCTAAACCACCCCCTGGACCCCATCCACCCCCAGGGCAGGCTCTGAACGCCAGGCCAAGGGCTTGGGCTTTTTCTGTGGACAATGAGGTTTCAATAAAGAGGTTTTAAGAGGATTTGGGGAGTGCTTTTGAGAGTGTTATCTGGGGATAGGAGTGAACAGTTTGGCAGAAGCAGAAGAAAGTGGGTGGGGTTGGGGGAGGGATGGGTTGATGGTCATAAAGGGACAGATGTGGGACAGATGCGGGTGGACCACAACATTCGAAGCAGCAGGGTTCCAGGAGGTGCTATGTACCCTGGGGTATGTAGCAGAGTGTGTTAGGGAGCGGCTGGGGCAGGAGGCTGACTTTGAGGGGGCCGAGGGCACTTATGGAAAATGCCCCTCACTGGCTGGAGGCCAGAACTCTGAGCCAGAGACGCAGGTTTGGAGATCATAGTAGGGCCCTGGAGCTGGAGGACACCTCCAGGTGAGAGAAAAGAGCACTCCTGTCCC
>NW_005353838.1:6752071-6761921 GCF_000412655.1 Myotis brandtii | reverse complement strand
CCAACAGCTGAGCTCTAAAGTGGGGAGGAGGGAGGAGGGAGGAGGGAGGAGGAAGGAGACCCAGACTTTCTACAAACTGGGAAGCAGGAAGGCAGAAAAGGAAGCTTCATTCCTGGGTGTTAACTGTGAAGCCTGTGGGACGGGGATCGAAGTGGTGAAGGATGGAGATCCTCCCCTAGAGGACCCATGCCAAGGCTGCTTAAGCAGGGAGCTGTTCTAACGAAGGCAAAGGGGCCAATACACACACACACACACACACACACACACAGAAAGATGACATGGCGACATGCTGGTGAAAGCACAAACAGGACCTGCCCCTCGGGAGTCTGCGGGCCTGTTGGCACACAGAAGGCATCATCCTGCCCACATGCCCCCCCCCATTCTCTCCGGCCCAGCAGTCCCTCGCCTGAGCCACCAACACCAGAGTTTTGGTGCCAGGCCTGTGCCATTCTGGGGTTTAACCCAGCTGCTGGGAACAGGAGGGAAACTAGGATCCCAGGCCCAGTGGCTCAACCTGGATCCAGGCTGAGGGGAGGTCCGCCCTGAGCAGAGGCCGCCCTGAGCCTGGCCTGCTGGTAAGACCCTGGCTCCCCAGGGTCAGTCCCCTGCCCCCCTCCCCAACCCACCCCCGACTCCCCGGGGTGGGGGGACTGGCAGCCGGCTGCGGGCCTGCCTGGGAAGCGGGTCAGCCTGACATCCCCAGCAGATGTCAGTCTGGGAACAGGAAGCAGCTTGAGTGGGGCTTCTGAAATTAAATAAATAAATAATAAGCACAACCACAAGAACAGTCTTTTATTCCAAAGTAAAAAAAAAAAAAATGCTTTAATGACTAGAGCATTTAACACATCGGGGGCTTTCATTGTTTTCAATTATGTGCAATTCTGAAAGGAGAGCACCAATTCTGAGCCTGAATGGAGAATTGTGGGGCTGCGGATTTGTGCTGTTTTAAACATTTGCTTTACTACTTTAAGAGGAGAACTGTAAAATGGAAATAATGATATATTATTACAAGTAAATTACACTGTGGAGTAGCATTAATATTGCAGTTGAAACCTAGAATTTGAAATAAAGATGGAAATATTCATTTGTACATAGTTTTTGTTCTTAGAAAAATGATTTGGAATTAGGCAAGAAGCTTCCTTCTGCGTGTCGCCCCGGCGGGGCTAGCGCTCCGGGCCCACACCGCCCCGCGGGCCAGCAGCAGGGCCGGGCCGCTGGGATAGGGACACAGACATTCTCAGCCCTCGGGGACAGGGGTGCTGGAGTGGGAGAATGAGTACAATACAGATACGTGCGACTCAGAAATGGAAATCCCTGCAGCCTGGGGTGACAGGGGACCTAACAGTGTGAGGTGCTGGGGGCAGAGACTGGATAAGGAGATGGCGGCCACAGGTGACAGACAAGCGTCACCATCTCTCTTCTCAGAAGCCAGCCCATTGCCAGGTCTGGTTTTTTCCTCTCCTTTTGGGACGAGAGTTGGGAGGAGGGTGACAGCTTATTTGTCAGTTCAAGTGTTTTATAAACCAGTATAATGTAGCTGAGCTCTGATGACTGTGCTCCGAACCAAACATCAAGGCCTGGCCAGTAATAAGTGATCACTGGAAATGCATTCGTTAGGGACACCCGTTCATCCTAGACCAGGGCTCCTACCCATTTCCTGACCTGGCCCTGCCCACTCTCTGCCCGTGCCCCGGAGGTCCCTCAGGGCAGGCCACTCCCCTTCGTCACCACCCGTGCAGGCCACCATGCTCACATTCCAGACGGCACAGCCTGCACGAAGTCTTCTGGGGCTTCCGCTCACCCCACCCCACCCCTGTGCTCCCAGAACACGCGGCACTGACCTCAGAGCATTTACCATAGTGTGCTGCCCCCTGGAGTCACTAGATTAAGATTTGTATTTTTTCCCTTTGGCAGGGAATTATAAGGGGTTATTGATTGAACAAGGTGGGCCTGGGAGTGATGATTTATAGAGCACATTACGACAACCCTGCAGGATAGGCATGATCTCTCTTTCTACAAACAAAGAAACTGAGGGTCAGAGATGTTTAGTAACTTACCCCAAGTCACACAGCCAGGAGGGACAGAGCAAGGATTAGGATCCAAGTCTGTCTGATTTCCCAAACCACCTCTTTACCCTTCACAATGGAGTGACTCAAAGCGTCCCCAACGTGAACACTGGACGCACTGAGAGGCCTTTCTGGCACGTACGTGTTCTGTGTTCCTTGGAATCTTCAGGACGGCCTAACAACGCCAAGGGTCCTCCTCATGGACATCTGCCCTGAGTTCCTGACAACCACGCACCTCCCTCCCCTTCCTAACCTCTTACTTAGAAAACCATAACCTACAGGAGAGCTGAAAGAGCAGAACAACGAACACAAGCATATCTTTCATATTTGCGAGCATATATACAAACATATACTAGTATGTACTTATATGTTAGAGGTGTGGGGTTTTTTTGTTTGTTTTGTTTTTACTTTTTTTCTAAATGACTTGTAAGTAACTTGGAGATATTGTGACACCTAACTCCTAAATATTTCAGGATGCCTCTGTGAAGGAGAAAGAGTCTCCTCTATAATCATAATACATTGTCATGCCCAACAAATTTAACATGTACTTACTAGTTAATGTAGGGTCTGCATTCAAATTTTCTAATTGGTTCAAAAATGTCCTTTTATAGTTATTTTTGTTTTTTGATCCAGGATCCAATTAAGAATCACTAATTGCATTAATTTTTCTCTCTAGTCTCCTGTAACCTTCAACACTTTTTACTTTTTTTTTCTTTTTCATGATACTGACAGTTTTGAGTCCAGACTAATTTTCTTGTAAAGGGTCCCACATCCCGGATGTCTCTGTTCCCTCATACGTAGGCGACCTTGCGTGTATCCCACTGCATTACACCAGGAGGCGTGTGGCAGTGTGTCCCCTTGTTGATGTCACTATGTCAGATTACTTGGCGTGGCAGGCAACCCGTAGGAGGCCCCTAATGGCTCCTACCTTCTGGTGGTCACATCCTGTGTGTCCCCTTCCTTTGAGTGAGGGCTCACTTCGAAAGACTAGAACATGACAGAAGATGTAAAATGTCAGTTCTGAAACTGGGTGCTAGAAAGATTTCGGTTTTCTTTGGGGAGCTTTCTCTCTCAGATGCATCTTGCCCTGGGGAAGCCAGCTGCCCTGCTGTGAGGCAGCCACGTGGAGAGGCCCCCAGGAGTGAGCGTGGAGGTGAACCTTCTGCCAGTAGCCACCAGAGTAATCCCATCGACTGCAATAGCGTATTTCTGATAGTCCAATAGTCCCAAATCTGGCTAGTAGGAGTTCCTTCGAGGTGAGGTCGGTATCCTTTTGAGGGTCCCCTCCGCCTGGAGCACTTTCATGCGTCTGGCTCACCTTGCATCTTCCCTGCCCCAGGCCTGGAATCGGCCACCTCTCCAAGGTTTCTTTAGTGGAGAACGGCATTCAGAACCCACGCTCTGGTCACTAGGTTTGCTCCTGGGATCTCATTGCTTATAGGCCCTTTCAGTGGACAGAGCTAGGAGATGTTGTTGTTTCTTTTTGTTTTGTTTTTCTTTTAAAGCAGTTTTTAAAAAGTTTCCTTCCATTCAAATTCAACTCCATGGAGTTCTTCTTCCGCTTCCCATCCCATGTTGGTATCTCTCCTCCTCCACAGTGAGAACCCTGATTGCCAACAACATCAATATATTCAACTAGAGGCCCGGTGCATGAGATTGGTGCACTGGGGGGGGGGGGTCCCTCAGCCCGACCTATCCCCTCTCACAGTCCGGGAGCCCTCCGGGGATGTATGACTGACGGCTTAGCGCTGCTGTGGAGGCAGGAGAGGCTCCGGCCACCTCCGCTGCACTTGCCAGCCATTGAGCCCAGCTCTGGCTGAGTGGCACTCCTCCTGTGGGAGCTCACTGACCACCATGGGGCAGCTCCTGCGTTGAGCGTCTGCCCCCTGGTGGTCAGTGCACATCATAGCAACCGGTTGTTCCGTCGTTCGGTCGATTTGCATATTAGCCTTTTATTATATAGGATCATTTGCTCTGTCCTACAACACACACAACATAGTTTCAGAATTACTACCATTTCCAACGAGAAGACTTCAAAGAAAAATCCAAGACTTTGCAGTTCTATTTGTTCTTAGCATGTATCCCACTAAATGTATACAGAGTACAATATTCACAAATCATTGAAATTAGCTGTGTATATGTGTTTCCATTATTAATTTGATATGTAGTTGGGTTTCTTTGTTTCTATTTGCACTTAGTTTTAAGGTTTGCTTTTCTCAAATCTTACAAAATTTAATTAATGTTTTAAATATATAAAACTTTTACATGGTACAAAAGTTTTACATGGTCAAAACTATATATTAAAAATTATACTCAGAAGTCTTACTCCTTCCATTCCATTCCTATCCATCCACTAGAGGCACTTAGTGTCTGGTTTATTCTTCCTGTGTTTCTTTCTCTTATACAAAAAGGAGCATACTCTATCCACTCTTTAGCACCTTGTTTTTTTCACTTAATATATCTTCAAAATCACCACATGTCAATTCTTAGATGTATTCCTCAATCTTTTCAGCTTTATGTTAATCCACTGTGTGAATTCATCATAGTCTAATCAGTGAGTATCCTACTGGGTAAACATATAGCTGTTTCTAATAGTTTGTTATTGTAAATATTGTCTTAGTGAATAACCTTATAAATGTATTGTTTCATATTTGTGGAATTGTAGTTTCAGGGTGAATTTCTGGAATTAGAATAAAAGCATGTGTAGTCTGCCTAGATATTCCCAATTCCTCCCGCACAGATTCTAACATGTTGCACTCCCACCAAGGATGATGAGACTGCAATGAAGACCGGGTAGTTCTAAATCGAGTCTATAACATTCGGGGTGAAGCTGAACATCTTTTCATATATTTCAGGTCCATCTACATATGTTGCGTGTGTGTCATTGTGTGTGTGTGTGTGTGTGTGTGTGTGTGTGAACTCTTCATGATTTTGCCCAATTTTCTATCCAATTTTGGCCTTTTTTTCCTCATATTTAAATGTTCCTTATATTCCTAATATTACAGATTAGCTTGTGTCTGTGATAAATATTACAAAACTTTAATCTGTTTGCTCTTTTTTTTATTTGCCACGAAGCTGGATTTTTAAAAATGTTGTTAAATTTATTAAGACTCTTTTATTGCATCTGGATATTTTACTTGTCATTAGAAAGCACTTCTTTGGGGGTTGGCTGGGCTTGGACTGGGTCTCTTTTTTGTGAGGCACAATCGTGAGACCTCTTTTTCCCTTCGTCAAGGAGGAGTTGGGGGCGCTGCCCTGAGCCAGTCTGGCTGGTTTTCCATCTCTTCCTCTCTCAGCAGTTGCACATCCCGCCCCTTGCCCCAAGGGACCCTGGCGGGCACAGTCACTCGCTCGCGTGGGGAGGGCGGCTGCCACCTGGGAGAGAAAGCTGCCCCATAGCTTCTGCCTCAGCGGGACGCACAGGCACCCGGGGCCCTGGGCTTGCAGGGGGTTTGAGTCATAGAAAGACTTTCCCCACACCCAGGGCGTACATACATCCACCCATGCTTTCTTCTAATACCTGTGTGGTGGTTTCATTTTTCAGAGTTCCGATCCATTTGGCATTTAGCCTGATGAGAGAGGTAAGAGCCTTGGGTCCAATTTTCCAAAAGGCTGGGTGCCCCGGTGGAGGGGGTGGGGTAGTGCGGGGAAATAGCGACGAACCTTAAGGTTCAGGCCACTAGGTGGCGTTGCTTTAGATTCATTTCTGCGGGACTGTAGGAGGAAACGCTGAATGTCTTCAGAAGAAAAAGGAAATGACTTGTCAGTTTAATTGGCCAAGAGGAAGCCTAGTGGGAAGTGTCCTTCCTGCCACACAGCCTTGCCGTCCAAAGGCTGGCGTGGTGCTTCTTTCCCCGCATCAGAACGTATCACTTCCTCCGCGTCTGTTTCCCAAGAAGGCGGTGCGCGCCACCCCTGTGTGTGCCTGCAGAGCTGGCCTTTGCAGTGGGGGGGGGGGGGGGGGGGGGGGGGGAGGGCAACGGGGAGAGAGTCAAAGAGAAGTCAGGTCGGCCACTGCCCTGGCCTGGCAGTGACAGCACCTTGGTTCCGTCCCAAATGCCGTTATTGCTGGCCGACACCAAGCCTCCTGTTCCTCAGCGCCCCCATCTCTAAAATGGGACAACAATGCCGGCCCTACCCATGTGCCAAGGACTCAATGGGGGAACAGAAGTGGAGACATCCGTACAATGTGAGAAACGCTGTGCGATGTGTTTTCACTATCATTATGGCTACATTTTGCCACAGAGGCTATATCTCTCTCTAGAAGGTATGATAATCATGAGAACTTGTATTTATATACTAATCTGCTGTCTGTAAGGTGATTTTTCCATGTGCCCTCTCTCTTGCGGAAGCAACACAGCCTTAATGAGAAAACAGACTAACTTAAAAAGGACTGCCTAGCTAGGGGCCCCGGACAGCTCCTGGGGCACCTGTGGGCAAAGATGCTGGGCCGGCCTGGCCCCGTCAGTCAGGCTGGAAGGGCTGCAGTGGAGAATACTCACCCCTGCCTGTGACGGCTGGGAGGGTCCGGCCGGTGAGCAGGTGGACTGTGTAATAACAGGCGGGCAGGCGGGCAGGAGGGCAGGAGGGCAAGCCCAGTGAGACGGGAGGTCTTGGCTTTGCTGAGGGAACAACACTGACCACAACGGATAATGGGACCCTCCTCTCCATCAACAGCTGCTGCCAGGGGTTAGCGAGCTCCTGCTTGTACCTCAGAAGGACCTACATTAGCCCTGAGTGGGAACGCATCACATGGGCTGTTCAGGTAACAGTGTTTAAAGACTTTTCTTCTGAAAAACGGTGTATTTCCTGTGAGTTCTTACAATTAAGAATACCTATTTTTGATACCAAATGTCTAAATTCATCTGCCCTCTAAAGATCACTTCATCGTGTACTATCTCAGCAGAAAAGATGCTTTCTCCAAATGTGTCAGTTCTATTTTTAAAAAGGTTCAGTGACCTATTTCTGTAATTCTCACAGACACTGAGAGAACAGCAGTCTCTTTAGGCTCAGCTCTGTCACCGAAAAGTTGCCCCTGCCAGGTGCTGCCTAGAGAGGCGCCATCTTGCTTTGCAGTAAAAAGGCACAAATGGGGGGGGGGGGGGGGGTTGTCAGAGTGAGGTCATGAGCATCAGCACACCCACAGACACAGACGCACTTCCCCGTTTTTGAACAATGTCATGACGACTACGGTCCAACTTTAGCCAACCTCGACATCAGGAGATTGCTTCAGAATCAACCATTTCCTGAACCAAGAACTTGACAAGACAGTCAGTCCACAGAAGAAGTGCAGTTCACCGACTAATACATGGAACAATAGTGAGCTCCTCTAGCAATCAAGGAAATTAAAATTTACAATGCCACCTTCCAAAACTAACCCACGGGGTAAAAAGTCAGGGTGCCGATAGCCCTTGGATGGGGTGAGAGGGTGAAGGGGGGCATGGCAGGTTTCTGGGGCTCTGGTAATGTCCAGCTTCTTGACTGGGGTGCTGGTTACTTACTTTGTGGAAATTCACTTATGATAGGTGTACCTCTCTGATAAACCTCATAGAAAGTTTACATAAGAAAACCACCCAGCTGGTGTGGCTCAGTGGTTGAGCATCGGCCCAAGAACCAGGAGATCACAGCTCATTTCCAAGTCAGGGGACATGCCGTCGTTGATGTTTCTATACTCTTCTCCCTCTCCCTCCCCCTCTCTGAAATCAACAAAAACATTTTTAAAAAGAAGAAGAAAACAAAATCACTTTCTACCTATTAAGTCTGCAAAAAAATTTTTTTTGAGTAATAATTTTCAGTGCAGTTGAAGCCGTATGAAGCTGGAATTTTTTATTTTTTATTTGTCATTGATCTTACAGACAGAGGAGGGGGAGAGAAACACATCAACCCACTGTTCCACCCATTCATGCACCCATTGGCTGACCCCTACATGCGACCAGGGACCAAACAGGGTGCCTCTGGACCAGCCCCAAACCAACTGAGCTACCCAGCCAGAGAGATGCTGGAATTTTTACATGTTGCCAATTGCAGTGAACACCATACAACCCTCTTTCAGGAGGAATTTGGCAACAGCAATTTTAAAGTCTTTGAAGCGTTTATATTTATTAACTCAATAACTCCACTTCTGAGACTCCGTCTTAAGAAATAATCCTAAATGTCAAAAAAGGCTTATATGCTCAGTGGTTGAGCATCGGCCCAAGAACCAGGAGATCACGGCTCATTTTCGTGTCAGGGGACATGCCATAGTTGATGTTTCTATCCTCTTCTCCCTCTCCCTCCCCCTCTCTGAAATCAACAAAAACATTTTTAAAAAGAAGAAGAAAACAAAATCACTTTCTACCTATTAAGTCTGCAAAAAAATTTTTTTTGAGTAATAATTTTCAGTGCAGTTGAAGCCGTATGAAGCTGGAATTTTTTATTTTTTATTTGTCATTGATCTTACAGACAGAGGAGGGGGAGAGAAACACATCAACCCACTGTTCCACCCATTCATGCACCCATTGGCTGACCCCTACATGCGCCTGGGGACCAAACCGGGTGCCTCTGGACCAGCCCCAAACCAACTGAGCTACCCGGCCGGAGGGATGCTGGAATTTTTGCATGTTGCCAATTGCAGTGAACACTATACAACCCTCTTTCAGGAGGAATTTGGCAACAGCAATTTTAAAGTCTTTGAAGTGTTTATATTTAACTCAATAACTCCACTTCTGAGACTCTGTCTTAAGAAATAATCCTAAATGTCAAACATATGCATTGCATAACGTTTATAAAAACAAAAACGTATAATAGCAAAACATTGAAATCAATTTAAGTGTCCCACTGCAGAGCAATGCGAAGGTAAACCCCATTTCACAGACGAGTGAATTGAGGCGCAGGTGGCTGAGTAACTCGCCCAAGGACACGCAGGAAGGAAGGGAAGGTGCAGGGATTCCCCTCCACAAGGCTGGGTCACGTCCAGCTGTGAAGGAGCCTGGAGGGGTGACCCTGGGAGACGATGGTTAGAAAGCTTCCGCCAAGTGTCAGCGATGAGGCCGAAGTCACACTCGGGAGCTGGTGAGTCCGCAAGAGGTGAAAAAGGGAGACAGGCAGGGACTATTTTATGAAGCAAAGGGATGTTTGCAACCTCACAAGTGTATTTGTTGTTTCCCCATATTAAAAGGCAACTGCCAGGTCATACTTTTATAATTTCAATGTCTTATAAAAATTACCTTAGCTGTTTCTGGGTGGCACGTGGGGCTTGTGGCTGAGCGCTGCCCTGGCGCCACCGACATGAAGACCGTGTCCCAAGTCCGGTTCTTCATGCCCCGGCGTCCCCACCTGAAGCGGAGGCAGCGTCTTCAACGGCAGAGGCTCTGATGGGTGTGTCACTGCCGACCTGCAAGTGTGGTTCTGTGACCAATGAAGAGGCCAGTAGCTTTCCTGGCCCACAGAGTACAGGACACTACCCAGGTGAGGCAAGTGTAGGGTTACACTTTCCTGTGTGTAAAAGAATACAATAATTAGTAAATAATAATCTACACTAATAAAAGAGAAACATGGTAATTAGCATACGACCGCTACCCTTCCCATTGGCTAATCAGCATATCCTTATGCAAATTAACTGTCAGCCAAGATGGTGGCCGGCAGACAGGCAGCTGGAAGCGAACATGAGGCTTGCTTGCTCCAGTGACTGCAGACTCCAACGTTCCCCGCCTGCCGCTGCCGGCCTCTGAGTTGCAACTCTAAGCAACTATGTACTATGTTGCAAATAAGAAGCTAAACAAAACCCCAGAAACCAGCTTTCAGCC
>NW_005353838.1:6747449-6751848 GCF_000412655.1 Myotis brandtii | reverse complement strand
GCCCAGGCCAGGCTGGGGGCCCCCCCCTGCCCCCCCCCCCAGTGCACAAATTTTTGTGCACCGGGCCTCTAGTATGGGAATAAACTAACAACTGTAAACCTACTTTTGCCCTGCTATGCAAGGACTCACACCCAGCTTCCTGTTGACAATGGCCGGTGAAGGTTTCATAATCTTGCACCCAAACAGTCCGCAGTCAATAGGTGTCTTCTACTCGGTGGATTTGTGTCCTAGTGAGTTTTCTCATGGCTGGAGTATTTGTGAGAATGAAAACGCCAGGCTATCTGAGTGGTTAGAGAGCCTTTTGGGAAGAAATCAGTGGATAATGGCTGTGCTCCTGTTAATGAAGTTTTAAAGGTTGTAGCCGCTATAAAATGTGGGAAAGGATGAAAAGCGGCAGAAAAAGAAGCCTCGATGGAAAGACAGGAAGCATATTAAAGCCTGGACTAGAATGTCCCCTGGAAATCAAAGAGGACGCTTACCACAGTATTTTTTCCTGTCGACCTACACTGACACCAGTGATGTCAAGTGGTATTTTCCTAGTTTTTCATTTCTTAAAGAAAATGCACTCCATTTCTCCAATGAAAGTAAATACTTTTTTACAACCCCCTTAGCAGTGTTCTCAGGTGACATTTTTATTTTCAGAAACTAATGTAAGGTCAGAAGGCAAGACCCATAGGCTGAGAGCTCTGAACGGCGGGTCAGCTTTTCCTGTAGTGTTTTGCTTTTAAACGGAGTGTGTGACAGTACAGTCCTCAGATACACACTTAGGATTGTTTCCTGAGCAATAAGACCTATGAAAGGAACAGAAATAAGTCATTTTTCTAATTTAAAACCCAAGCACTGCTCCATTACCTGTCTAACCTTGTCCTTAATGCAGAACCGGCTGTGACAAACACTGGAGGCCTTTCTGTTCATTATTCAACATTCTGCTTTTTATAAAAATGTTTTCTTTGTCCACAAACACTCTTCCAGAGCTAAGCTGTGTGCAGAACCACCTGGAAAGGTGAGGAGTGAGGAGGGGCACTCCATTCCCCCCAAAGACTAGGCAGCTCCGCCTGGAGGCCTTTGCTTAGAATCAGTGATGGCGAACCTATGACATGCGTATCAGAGGTGACACGCGAACTCATTTTTTTGGTTGATTTTTCTTTGTTAAGTGGCATTTAAATATATAAAATAAATATCAAAAATATAAGTCTTTGTTTTACTATGGTTGCAAATATCAAAAAATTTCTATATGTGACACGGCACCAGAGTTAAGTTAGGGTTTTTCAAAATGCTGACACGCCGAGCTCAAAAGGTTCGCCATCACTGGGCTAGATGCTGCCTTGGCTTAAAGCGCCCTTCCCTCAGGAGTCTGCCCAGCTAACTTCCTCGCCTCCCTCTGCTCTTCCAGCATCTCAAGGACCCCTGCCCTGACCATCCTGTGATACTGCCGGCCCCTGCCCCAAACTCCGGAGCTTCTCATTTCCCCTTCCCTTCTCTCTCTCTCTCTCTCTCTCTCTCTCTCTCTCTCTCTCTCTTTCTCTCTCTCCAAAGCAAAGGCCAGCTACTAAGTAATACTATTTATTCCTCATCTTTAGTGTTTACTGCGCGCGCGCACGCGCGCACACACACACTACTATAGTGCAAGCTCCTTGAAGGAGTCATCTTTATGTTTTGTTCTCGGACCTATCCCAGGTGCCTAGAGCCATTCTGGGCACTTACTAGGCTCTCCTTTCATATATTTGGATTTTTTTTTTTTTTTAAAAGTTCTCCCGAGGCCTGTGACTCCTTTGGCTGTAGCCAATCCTTGGAAGATGGGTAGCCTTTCCATGAGAGAGACACAGGGAAGGCAATGGCTTAGGGGAGCGACACGAGCACGTGCTGGAAGACAGGAGCAAGGAAACCGCTTGGGAAGCAGGGAGTAGGTGGATTTGGCGGTGCCTAGAATATGAGGCATCAATGCCAGTGTAAAGGGTGTGGATCTTCTGTCGTAGACAACAGGAGTGAAGGACTGGGCTCCAGAAGGGCTTTCAGCAGGGAAGGGCCTCTTGATGCCAGTAACATTTTAGGACGATTAACCTGGAGGCGGGGTGTGCTTTGGGTGGGAGTGGTCCCTTCCGGATGTTTTCCTCGGTCCTGCCCCGCCTTCCCTGTCCTCGGGAGCACTCCGGGGCAGTCGGGCTTTGCTGTGCCTCTCCTCTGTGCTCTCCGTGGCCAGCTAAGCCAGGATCAGAACCTGCAGGTGTGTTGCACATCTTAGATTTGGAGGGAGGCGGCTTCAGCTCTGCCTGTTCTCCTTTCTCTGGGTGAAGTCAGGGGAGGCATTACCACGGCCTCTGCCTAGAAATGGCATGAAGCTCCCTCCTGCTTCCGCATCTTCAAGATGCGGTCCCCAAGAGGGAGGAATGGATGCTCTGAGATTTCCCTAAGCAACACTGAAATTCCAAAGGAGTAAAAGGCGCGGAGGCCTTTGCCCGGTGCATCGAGAACGGGGACAAATTTAGAACTAGAGCCTTGTGTTACAATTGCCAGTCAGACTCCAGAGGGGTGACCAGCCCATTAGCGCAGGCACCTGGAAACTGACTTTTCTGCCATCTCTCCAAATACACGCACACACATACTAGTACATGTGTGCACACTCTCACATACACGCATTCCTCGGGCTCTGGGAAGATCAAGGCCCACTGCAAAGCACCCGTTCCCCAAGACTCCTAATTTATGTTGGGGACTAGCTGTAAAGCTCCCCCCGGACCCCATCTTCCCTTGTAGCGATAAAGAGCATGGCACACCGCACTAAAGGCGACACTTAATCAAAACCCGTCTTCCCTCACAAACCCTGAACCTCCAGCTCACGAGAGTCACCAAGGCCAAGGGACGAGGCAGGGAGCGACTCAGGTGGCACACGCTTTGATTAAGATGATACAGGTTCCTTTTATTTCACTTGCATCAGAGTTGTGACATTCCAGATCTGTCCCCTTTTTGATTTGACAACAGCACCTTTCAGTAGAGGTTGACCCCAAAAAAGACCGGGACTTGTTCTCTCTTCAACCCGGAGTAGGCGATAATTTCTCTGAATCCCCTTCAGTAATGATCGTCAGAGCTTCTGATCTTCCCCAAAACAAGTTTCCCAGGGAACGTGGTTAAACGGAAGCACAAACCCGGCTGCCTCTGGTCCTTTCTAAGTGGCATCTAAGTACCCTTCCTCTCTAGGCCCTGGGAAAGGCCGTCCCTTCTCTGCCTCCTTCCTTGTGTCTTTTTCCTGAGACTGAAATCCTCAAATGAATTCTTTCGCCAGATTTCTGGGGCAGGAAACCTACTTCCCTGCCACACGGACTTCAGAAACTTCTGGAGGCTCCAGGGTTGTTCCTTTCTATAGCATGGGCCATGGTTTTCCCCAGGAGCTCTGTGGGATTTTGTTTTAAAATTATTTAATCACTGGTTAGTTCAATGTGCTCAATATATACTTATTGAATCCCAATCACGATGATGTAGGTGTCATAAGAGACAAAAATTTACTTCTGCTTTCAAGAAACTTTCAATCTCGAAGTAAAATGCAATCATGGTAATACATGGTGGAATGTGAGGAGTGGCTACAAGCACCCCCAAAGCACAGGCAGCTCATGTATTAAGCACCTCCCACGTGCCAGACCCTGTTCTAGGCCCTGGGGCGCAGCTGCGTACAAAGTGGATAACATTCCTGCCTGCAAGGCACTTACATTCTAGCTGCGGCTGGGCGTCATTTCCGGCTTTGTATATTTGGCTTTTCAACAACCCACTTTCAAACTCTTTACATTGTCCTTCTCCGACCACCTTTGTGGACTGAATTTGGACAAGTGGCACATCTGAACTATCGCGCCACGTCACACCAGCAGGACTCCAGCTCAGTTCCTTCAGTGCCGGTGCTCTAATTAGTCACTAAAAATGAGCAGAAATTTTAAAAACAAAACTTTATATGCTATTGGTCAGTCTTGTAGTTCTCATTAACTTATAATTGAGACAAAGGTGGAAACATTAGGAAGGAAAAAAGAGAAGCTATTTAAAATGCTGTAGAGAGATATCAAATGTTGCCCTGACCGGTTTGGCTTAGTGGATGGAGCGTCGCCCTGCAGACTGAAGGGTCCCAGGTTCGATTCCGGGCAAGGTTGAGGCACATCCCCCAGGGTGCGTGCACACAGGAGGCAGCTGATCGATGTTTCTCTCTCATCGATGTGTCTAACTCTCTATCCCTCTCCCTTCCTCTCTAAAAAAATCAATAAAAGTATTTAAAAAAAAAGAGAGATATCAAATGTTGAGCTTGATAAAGTCTAGTTAGGATTTTAAAAATTGATTTCTTGTTTCTGTGAGAGTGGTCTTTCTTATAACATGTGCTGGCAATAGCTCAGGCAGGCTGTTCAACAACAGCCTTTTTCCACTCCAG
>NW_005353838.1:6744383-6747399 GCF_000412655.1 Myotis brandtii | reverse complement strand
CAGTAAAAGTCACTTACCTTTTACTCAAGGACTTATAGGAAAATAGAATAATCAGCATATTTCTTTCTTTTCTTTTTTATTTTTAGTTTATTGATTTGAGAGAGAAACATTGATTTTTGTTCCACTTACTTATGCATTCATTGGTTGTTTCTCGTATATGCCCTGACTGGGGATCGAACCTGTAACCTTGGTGTACTGGGACGATGCTCTAACCATCTGAGCTACCCAACTGGGGCTACCCAGCATAATTCAAAGCAGAGGGGGAGGGGATGGTTTTCTGGAAAAGCCTTTGTTTCAGCACAAAGTGGTAAGAAAACAGCAAAGAATCCTCCTTCTCAAGATGAGTTAAGGCTCAGGCTCAAGACTATAGACTGACCTAGAATGGGAAGGCCGAGGGCCAGTCCCAAGAAGAGAGTAAGTGTCTGGCTTGCCTTGCCTTTTCTAACTAGAGGCCTTCTCCATTGTCCCTGAAGAAAGTCTTGACCCCGCCCCGAGCCTCACAAGGCGCCTGGCACAGCATTATTCCTGGAGCAAGCCTGTGAGAGTCAGGACGGGTGACAGCCAGCACACCACGGGGCAGGGTAGCATGTTGGGGGGTGAGGGCAGCAAGAGCAACCGGAAGCTGTAATAACAGGAACTCTGCGTGGTAGTTACTCAGTGGCATACGGTCTGTGTCACACGGGCCCCTGAACTGCTCATGCAGCCCCGTGGGTGCACAGGAGGAAACCACAGCCCTACAAGCCAGTGAGCGCTGGGCGAGGATGTCTGCATCTGCTCTGGGACAGAGGCGCTTCCCCCGTCTTGTCTGGCAGTGGTACCGCAACCCCTGGTCAAAGCCTATAGGAGTTACCTTTGGCCCCTCCCTCTCTCATCACTTCCTTACTGTACTGGAGAGCTGACTCCCATGTCTAAACAGCAGGATTAAGAACCTCTGTACAGCCCGGCGGGTGTGGCTCAGTGGTTGAGCGTCGACCCATGAACCAGAAAGTCACGGTTGATTTCCGGTCAGGGCACTTGGCTGGGTGGTGGGCTCAATCCCCAGTAGGGGACATGCAGGAGGCAGCTGATCAACGATTCTCTCTCATCATTGATGTTTCTCTCTCTCTCCCTTTCCCTTCCTCTCTGAAATAAAAAAATATATTTTAAAAAAAAGAGCCTCTGTACAGGCCAGTGTGGCTCAGTTGGTTAGAGCATCACTGGCATTGATGTTTTTATCTTTCTCTCTCTCTCTCTCCCTTCCTCTCCCTAAAATCAATGAACATGTCCTCGAGTGAGGATTAAAAAAAAACAAAAAAAGAAAAGAAACCTCAGTACAGAATTCAGTCACCGCCAAGGTGGGTAAACAGGAGGGTTTGGTTCCTCTCTGTGAGTTTCTGTGATAAAATGATGCCGTTTCTGACCCCGGACTCCACACAAGATACTTTTTGCACCTGGAGGAGGGAGAGAGCAGAGTCCCAGGTGGAAGCAGAACTGAGCGGGAGAGCACTCCGCACACCCTCGGCCCCAGCAAAGAGGCTCCTCTGTGGCTTGTGCTGAGGAGCTGGGCAGCCGCCCCTCCTCTGGGGAGCACAGCCCTGGCAGGCTCTTCTGTTTGTGCAGTGGGAGGGCCGCCCGTTTCTGCTGGGAGAACTTGGCCGTCAGAGGCCCACAGCACGGGGACGCCCCTTGGTGCGGAGGGGAGTGCGGCCCTGGCGACCTGGAGACTTGGCGATGCTTGGAAGGGAGCCCTGCCCGCCCTCTGCCTCCCCCGAACCCGGTCAGCACCTGCTGAGGCCCCCACACAGCTGGGCCGGGGGACTCGGGCCCTCTCCTACCTCCTCAGGGGGCTGCCTGGTCACTGGCATGCTCCTGTGCTCCCTCTGAGCGTTCAGCTGCCTGTTTCCCCCAAATTTGAAACTTGGACCAAAAGAACAGCATTTTTACATGGGAGCGGGGAGTGCCTGCAGCCTGCGCTTTGTCCCCTTGTACCGATTCCAGCTGAAACCGGGCCCTGTGCCTCTTGGCTCAGAGCTAAGCGTGTTGGTGAACAGAGTGGGGAGGGTGGGAGCCAACACCCAGGGACAGCTGTGCTCTGGGCCTCGGCCCGGCCCTTCCGAGCGCTGGCCGCTTGTCCGCTGGGTCTGTGTGAAAACTTCCTGAGGAGCACGTCTGGGGGACGTTCGTCTTCGTTGGTGACCCAGCTAGTGCTCTTCGGGCTCTTGTCTCTTTATTGGCTTTGGTGGCAGCGACACGGGGCCGGCTTTGCTCTCGGAGAGGCTCCCCGGGGACCCGCAGAAGCCGGGCCTGCACCCGGGTGGTGGGAACGGGGAGACGCCGCGGGGCTGGCCTGCACATGCGGCCCGGAGAGCGTGGCAGCTGGCAGCCTGGTCTGCATCTGATCAGTTTTATCTGCAAAGCATTCAGAACATTTCTCCCTCAAGAACATGCTGACCCTCTGGAGGAGGGATGGCCGTGTGGGTCGCTTGTTTGAAGACATCTCGGCTTTGCTGAGGCTTGTGCAGAGACCCCAGATAAGCCTCAGAACGTGAGCCAAGGGGGTGGGGAGGAGGCTCTCTGGTGACACTCCGCATCTTCCCGGCCTTCCCTTTTACGTGTTTACCAATTGTGAAAGCAAATCCAGCTGTTGGGAGGAATTGCTTCCAGATGACATTATGGGAAAGGAAAACACACTTTATTAAAAAGCTGCAGAATAAAAAGCAGAACATGTACGCTCCATGGGCCAGGATTTCATATGGACTATTTCCTGATATTGTGCAATCAGCCAGCTCCTGGGGTAATAATAACAGAGCAAATGTTCCCTGTGCTAGAGTCAGGAGACCAGAGCTGGGACGGGACTTGGCAGGACGTGGGGAAAATCACTTGACCTCCCTGGCCACCGTATTTTTCTCCCTCTCAAGGACTGCATCCCACCTTCGCTGGGGATCCCTGTGAAAGCCTCGGGAAATGCCTCCCGATGCCGAATGATGTGAGACAAACCAGGAAAAATTAAGGACATTTTGCTTTGGAAAATGGGATG
>NW_005353838.1:6741493-6744338 GCF_000412655.1 Myotis brandtii | reverse complement strand
TGCTGTGTTGGCTCTCTCGGAGATTTTAGAAGCTCTCCAGCGAGCTGGAATGAAGTGTCCCTTTACTAATTTGGTTTTACAGGTCACCGGATAAAACCTACTTAGCGTGGTTTGGAAGAGGATTAGGACATTGGCGTATCTTGCAAGTTGACTTTGCAGGCAGGGTCAGTCAGCAGCTGGAGGCTCCCTCGGCTCGGGGCCAGAGCTCTTTTGTAAACTGCAAGTCTGAAAGGGCCTGGTGAGAACACTGTAACTCTATGATCCAAGAAACAGAAAGTTTGCAGGGAAATGAACATGTAAATGTATAAAAGCAAGGCACACATGGCCAAGTTTGAGTGCAAGAGAGAGAATGCCAGAAAGCCCAGCATTGCAATTCCCCAGGACGAGGGCAGCAGCTGAGGCCGGCCACTGAGTCGCTCTTACTGGGGCAGAGTGGGCTGCAGTAGCTCGAGAATGCGCCTGGCACTCAGGAATCCCTTAGACAGCCCTGCAGCCTCTGCCACATGACCCATATGAGATAGTCCAGATCAAATGAGCATTCACTCATCTACTCAGCACATATGTATCGAGTGCCACGGCAGTGAAGGAAGCATACAAAATCTCTGCCCTCATGGAGCTTATGTTCTGAAAGAAAAGATGAACCATAGACAATAAACATAATGAGTCACTTTTTCTATCAGTTGTGGATCTATCAGGAAACAGATGACGCACTCCATTGGGTAATGGAGAGGAGCTGAATAATGGAGGGTTTACCAAGACCTAGGCAGACTTCAGGGAAGCCGACAAGGAAGGGTGTAGCGCCCAAGAATTACCCACCGTGGAACCACCACCCACGCCTAGGCCTGACGGGCCAGGAGGAGGGGCAGTCACCAGAACCCAGTGAGGGGACCTGCGGCCTCGGCGAGAGGGACCTGGCCAGGTGAGGCACACAGGTGGGCAAGGAGCCGAAGGATTCAGCCCCTCCCCTCTCTCCTTGGAGCACTGCGCATGCCTCCCACTGGCCAGGCCCAGGGAAGCCAACGGCAGGAAGTCCCCTGAGGCACAGGGCAGGGTGGAAAAGAGTGGAGAAGGGACCCGTGGGACAGACGGGGCATCCAGGATCTACAGTCTGTTAGAGGGCCAGAGGCGCAGGAGGAAGAGGAGCAGGTGGGAGGCATGGAGGTGGGGCAGGCAGCCAAGTAACACAAATGGCCTGCCGTGCAGGGCCTCCTTCATTTGCTCTCCCACCTGCCTCCTTTTCCTGTTTTCTGGTGACTAATTGTGCCCTCTCCTGCAGGTCCTCCCATCATCTCCCTGCTCCTGCCACTTGTCCCACTGGGCACCCTCACCAGTCCCTCGGAGCCAAACCAGGGCAGCTCTGCCGAACCTTCGGTGAGTCTCTGTGCTCTGCTTACTTTAGGAGCCTGGGCGGGGCGATGGTTTATTTTAAATTTTAAATAGACTTTATTTTTTAGAATAGTTTTAATTTCACAGAAAAATTGAGAAAGTAGCACAGAGAGTTTCCATATACTTCCCACTGAGCTCCCTGATTAGCATGGTATGCTTGTTACACTTAATGAGCCAATCAGGACATATTATTGTTGTATTCCGATTCTCTCAGTTTTTCCGTCCACTGGAGCTGTCTCCATGCCCACTCTGCCACTCCCAAGTCCGGCTACCTATTTTTCCCAATCCCCTTGCAGGCTTTCAAAAACTAGTAAAGAAAAATCATCAAACTGAGATGAGTTTTGGTGAGAGCACCCAGAAGCACTGGGTACAAAGCAGTCTACACATTGGAGATATTATCCATAGCCTCCTACCCAGCCCCTCAACGTCTTACCACTCCCCTCTTCAAAGCAGTCACAAGTGTCCCCTCAGACCCTTCCTCCAGCTGCCCCCAATGGCAATATCGTGCCATGGTACAGTTATCCAAGCTGAGAAACCAGCATGACACGGGGCTATTAACTCAACGACGGACTTCCTTCAGATTTCCCGACCGATGTCCTTTCTCTGTGCTAGGACCCAGGCCAGGACACCAGGAGCGCTTTACTTGTCACGTCTCCTCGTCTTCTCCAGTCTGTGCCAGTTTCTCAGGCTTTCCTTCTTTCCTGCCCTTGACACTTGTGAAGAGCATTTGTGGGAAACAGTTTATTGCCTTCACTATCTGATAAGCAAAGACAGAGAACCCCCCCCCCACCCCCCGCAAGGCTGGGTGCCTTTGAAGCCCTAGCAAAGGTCAAAGGTCGGAGTTAGACGCCACCTCTGTTTGTCAGGACAGTGGTAGCTGAAACTACTCTCCCATTTATTATTATGTAAATCCTTGCTGATGGGCTAGTCTGCCTGTTAATGGGGTCGCCTGCCTAAGGGCTATGCTAGGGGTGCATCCCAGATCAATAAAAGCTTGGTGAGGCCTGAGCACGGGAGGAAGTCCTTCCCCTTGAGTTGGACTTGCCCGCCTGGTCCCCCAATATTCCAAATTATCTCTTGTCTTTTCATATTCATCTGTGTGCAGCTCTGCTTCCAGTTCCTGAACCCTGACCCACGCGGGACGTGGGAAGGAAACACCCAACAGCATTGGTTATATATTTTGTAGAATGCCCCTCCATTTGGGTTTGGGCCTGATGTTTTCTCATGGCTAGACTGGGGTTTGGGGAAAACACCCCAGAGGGGAAGTGCCTTTCTCATGGCATCGTATGGGGGTTCACCTGTGAGCATGACATTTCAAATGATGTTAACCTTAACCACTTGGTTGAGCTGGTATCTGCCAGGTTTCGCCACAGTAGAGTTGCTACCTTTCTTTTCTTCTTCTTCTTCTTTTAAAATATATTTTTATTGATTTCAAAGAGGAAGGGAGGGGGAGAGAGAC
>NW_005353838.1:6733833-6741433 GCF_000412655.1 Myotis brandtii | reverse complement strand
CTGGTCCCCCAATATTTCCAAATTATCTCTTGTCTTTTCATATTCATTTGTGTGCGGCTCTGCTTCCAGTTCCTGAACCCTGACCCACGCGGGACGTGGGAAGGAAACACCCAACAGCATTGGTTATATATTTTGTAGAATGCCCCTCCATTTGGGTTTGGGCCTGATGTTTTCTCATGGCTAGACTGGGGTTTGGGGAAAACACCCCAGGGGGAAGTGCCTTTCTCATGGCGTCGTATGGGGGTTCACCTGTGAGCATGACATTCCAAGTGATGTCAACCTTAACCACTTGGTTGAGGTGGTATCTGCCAGGTTTCGCCACTGTAGAGTTGCTACCTTTCTTTTCTTCTTCTTTTTTTTTTTTTTAAATATATGCTGAAGGGAGGGGGAGAGAGACATAGAAACATCAATGATGAGAGAGAATCACAGTTCGGCCGCCTCCCACACGCCCCTCCCCACTGGGGATCGAGCCCACAACCTGGGTGTGTGCCCCGACCAGAACTGAACTGTGACTTCCTGGCTCATAGGTCGACGCTCAACCACTGAGCCACACCGGCCGGGCGCTAACTTTCATTTTCAATACTCTGTTACCAGCAAGTCACTGCGTCCGGCCCACACTCAGAGGATAAGGGATTACGCTCCTTCTCTGGAGGAAGGAGCATCAAAGAATTTGTGGGCATATGTTAAAAACCACCAGTGTAATTAATTAATATTTGGGGGTAGATGCTTTGAGGCAATACTAAGATCCTGCCTCTCCTAATGTTTCACCCACTAATTTTCGCATTCCTCGCTGATCTCGCTGGCAGCAGTTATTCCTGTGGGGCTCGAATGATTTTCTGCTCACCTCGTTCCTTCCACATTTACAATTTGGGACCCTTCTGTAAGGACAGTTTGTTCTGCTTATTTATCTATGTCTTCAAACATTTATTTATATCAATATGGATGTGTGGTTCTTTAGTTTTTCTTTGAGTTGTAATCGCACACGATTATTCGTTTTGTTGCTCCGATGGTTCCAGTTTGGACACTGGGAGCTCCCGTTTCCGTTCGACATGCCCATCCTGTTTGTGTTTTGCTTTGTTGGGGCACTACTTTACTGTCACCATAAGAAGCCCCAAGCTCCCCTTGTATGTTCAACCCCAGCTGCCCCAGCCCTAGAACCTGCCATTTCCCCAGTGGGCCTTCCAGGGCACTTTAAATTTCCCTGCTGACGACTTTAGGGCCTGCTGCTCTGCCAGGATCAGGATCCTTTCCTTACAGGCACCTTCCACAGTGGCAGAGTCTGACAGATCCGGCGTCCCTGCCCTGGCACTTACCAGTCATGTGACTCAGTGTTCTCGTCCATAAAATGGGACTCATCACACTTCCTCATGGGGTTTGTGTGAGGGTGACTGTGAAGCAGTTTGCATGCCTGCCATACGTAGTCAATAAATAGTTTTTGATGATCATGTAATGCTGCTCTTCTTGCGGGGGGAGGGGTTGGTTTTAAGGGTGTGGATTCAAGGCAGGCTGCCTGACTATGTAGCCTTAATAACGTGCCTCAATGTCTCATCTGTAAAATGGGAATAAAACACTAACGGTCTCACAGAGTTTTTTGCTGGATTTAATGAGTCAATACACACAAAGCACTCAGAACCGGGCTTAGTATACAGGAGCATTTGTTCGCTGTTAGCTCTGATAGTTTCTGTAATTATTGTCATAGACTGAATCTCAGGTTCCTTCGGTGTTAACCTACCCATGGTTGGTAGAGCAAGAATTATGGTAGAGAAATTAAACTATCTAGTTTTGTTAATAATACGAAATTTAAAGAGAATAGATGGTTAACATCATATAGTTAAAATCCTTCGAAGGAGAACAGCTAAATTCAAATTCGTAACTAGTCTGACCACTGTCATGCACTCCTGACATTTTCTTCTCTGAGGTGTTGACAAATAGCCGGGACAGAATTACTCAATTCACATTTGTCTGGCTCTGATGCACGAGGCCCACGTGGCCGGCAGCGCTGGGAAGCCCTCTGTAAACCCATCCGATTTGGCCATTAAAAAGTGATAACTAAGATCAGCCCATGCTGAGGCACCCATTTTGTAGAAAAAAAAAAAAGTGGAACCAACACAGTTAGTGACACAATAATTAGGACGCAGGGGAGGCTGCTGACAATTTGGGGATGTTTTCTTGCAGAAAATATCAACTCACAGTTTGCAGGGCATTACTAGGTAATTAAATTGGCAATTTATTGCTGCAGCGTGACAGTTGTGCCCCTCTCCTCCGTGCACACGGAGTCAAGCACCCAAAGCAATGCCTGCCCTGTCTTCCCTGTAGGACACAATGCTGAAAACTCCTTCCCTCCCACTGAAAACTCCAGTGAGTCTTCCTGTCCAGAATGTTAGGACTTTCTTACTATTATGTTACAGTGCAGCCAAAGCTACACTCAGGGAAGAGTGTGGGGGGTGGTGATGTGAGGGAAGGCCCACCTGGCTCAGGCCAGTCCTCCAGGGCCCCCTTCCCCTTTCTGTCACTCATCTCAGACCTCGGCCCTCCTCAGCCCCTCAGGGCACTCCTTGAGGCAGGCCTACGTTATTCACTGCACAGATGTTTCCCAACTACAGACAATTGTGAACAGCCTTCATGGTTTTGCCTTATCCACAAACCATATGGGTTATCATTTCTTTAATGTTTTATTTTTATTTTTTAATCTCATCGGAGGATGTGCTTAGAAAGAAGTATGTGTGAAGAGAGAGAGAGAAAGAGAGAGAGAGAGAGGGAGAGAGAGAGAGAGAGAGAGAGAGAAACATTGATCAGTTGCCTTCCATATTCTCCCCAATTGGGAATCAAACCTGAAACCCAGGTATGTTCCCTGACTGGGAATTGAACCGGCAACCTTTTGGTGCATGGATAACGCTCAACCAACTGAGCCATTCCGGTAGGGCTAATGTTTTCCTTTTAATAAACTCACGTTTGAGAAACATGAAAGCTCAAGCTAGCTTCATCCTCACCAACTATATCCGTGGAGCCACAGGGCTCTGATGATGGTGAGGTCAGTGGATCTCAGCGGATGTCTAGGTGGGGCCTGCCCTTTCTATGCGGAAAAACCCACTGCAACCTGGCTGGGAACAGAAGCAGAAAGGACCAGGGCCTGTAAGAGAAGCCAGGCTCTCTTCATGAAGGCAGTTTGCTCCAAAATAAGATGACACTGGCTGCAAGCCCTTCTGACACCAACACATGTCTGTTCACTATTGACAAACATTAGGGTTCCTGGGGCCCAAGAGGATGAAAGGCAAGGTGGCTGGCAACAGGGAGGGGGAGGCTGTTAAATGATCAAGAGTCTGCAGGGTGGAGGCAGGCTGTGGGACCTGCAAAGCCATCTCACAGATACTGTGCTAGGCGGCTCACTGTACTAGGAGGGGTCCCTGAGAGTGAGGAAGATGGGAGTCTTTCTAGATAAGGGCTTAATGCTGACAAAGATGCTGAGCTGCAAACATTTCGATGCCACCACATTAGTACTACAGGCATAGTTCTTGCGGGGGCATAACATGCAGAGAGTGAGGCAGTGGGAAGTCAGGCTGGAGAGGACCTTGCTTGCAAGGCAAAGTAGTAGTTTCAACCTGATCCTAATGATGATGGGAGGCCCTACAGGATTTTAAGCAGAGAGTGATGTGAACGGTGTGTCTCCAGTCATCCTGGTGATGCTGTGGTAGCTGTCAGAAGACCGGAGGCAGGAGGTAAGTGATGTTAGGATGGTAAGGGATGCTACTGCTGAATGCCTGGTCCAGATGAGAGACGAACTGAACCAGAGCTATGTGAAGTGAAGAGGAGATAAACTACTGAGATCCAACTCGATGGCTGACGCGCCGTGGGGGGTGTAGGAAGAAGAGGAGCTTATGACGATGACTCCTGGGTTTCTAGCGAAGGTAACAACCATCATAACCAAGGACAGGAATAGGTGAGGACAAGCGGGATTTGGGGTGAAGGTGATGCACTCAGTTATTCACAGGTTGAGTGCGAGGAATCTGCAGGATCCCTTTTGGAGATGTGTCTTGTCTTAGGACATATTGTGGACACACTGACCTAGAATTCAGGACAGAGGGATGGGCTTGAGAAACAGATCTGGGTCCTAGTGTTCATGTGATAATAGTAACTGTGGGCATGGATAACTCATGCAGGAAGAGCAGAAGGAAAAGAGTTAACTTTTAATAGTACAGGGAAGGAGAGTGAGGAGCCCACGAAGGAGCCTGAGAAAGGGTAGCCAGAGAAGTAGGAGAAACACACAAAATTGAAGACAGGATAGTTTCAGAAAAGGAAGCATGGGGAGGCAGTGTCAAATGCTTCAGAAAAATACTGAAAATTCATCATTGAGGGTTTGGCCAAAGAAAAGGTATTGGTGACTTTAATAGGAGCTCTTTCTATAGAGAGGTGAGGCAGAGCTGGACCGTGAATGGGAGATGTGGCCTGGGGTAGGAAGGCTCTACTTTTGTAATGAAGGCAAGATAAAGGCAAAACGCTGGCTTTGCATGCACTTTGTCCCTGAAGTGGGCAGAGAGCTTGGTTATCTGCTGAGAGATATATGGGGCGCGGCTACAGTGTTTTGGACAGGTTCAAGCCTTGGACTGAGGAGAGGGCACAGTCCTCTCATTGCCACGTGCAAGTCCCAGCTTGGAGGGCAGAGCCTTCCCAGCACAATTATAGCCAACAGCTGTAGTTGTAAGCTTGACCCTGTGGTCCAAACATGTGGCCCCACGTGCCTGAGTGATAGAGTTCAGGTGCATGTAGTTGAGTGGGACTGAAACCCACGAGAATGCTGTAAACATCTTGATCACGCCCCTACTTTGCCTCGTGGCATCTGCTATAAAATAAAGACGTGGCTTGTGGGCGCTGGCGCTGTCCATCAGAGGGGCAGCATCCCAGCTTTCATTCTCATGTCTGTCTTTTCTAAGCCTTTCATCGCCCCCACTCAGGGTCACTGAACCAGGTTGAGCTGGCAGGGACATAAGGCGCCCTGGGGCTGAGTATGCCATGGCCGTGCCGGCTCCCCACAGAGATAGGGGTGGGGTAAATCTCATGCCTATTTTACTCGCTGTGTCTGTGAAACGGATAACACTTTCTCACAGCCTGCACATAGTAGGCGCTGTTAGTTCTCACTCTCCCTCTTTTCCTTTTTTCTTTTGTTCCTCGCCAACCTAGCACCCCTTCCAACAATTTGAAAATTAAAATAAATTAATTTTTGCTCTTGACCAAATTAACATCTGCCTGATTATTTCTCCTTGAAGTAACCTTAGCCAAACTGGCTGGATGGCATTTGGGCCCCTCTTCAGTGATCCTAGAGCATCTTTATCAAAACTCCAGCCCTTAAAAAAGCAAACAAAAAAACTATAGTTGGGGGACATGCCTGGCAAAATGAATGCAAACTGTATTGGGCAGCAGTTTTAAAACACAGTTGGCAACTACGCAAGTACTAGTGTGGTATGTGTGTACACTGGGATTCCTCCCCAAACTCAAGTGTTCTGAGCCCCTAAAGGGGATGGGATCATAAAACAATATTTTGAATTCAGCAGTCATGTCAGTTCCCCTCATTTGCTTTGCTTGGGAAAATTTAGAGTTTTTTGCTACTCAGAGCCAAGCAACTTTTTTGTTTTTGTTTTTTTGATGGATAAACTGAGGTACAGTAGCCTGATGACTTATTCACATAGGTTATTACAGTCGAAACAATAAGGCCCACACATATTGTGCCCATAATAAATATTTCTGGGTACTTAGGAAGATTAAATATTATTTACCTGGCACTTACACTTCCTTTTGTGATGGTAGCTATAAAGCAGTGTTTCTCAACCTTCTTGCGCTATCGTCACACTTCTGAATAGTTTTTGGTGACATGGGTAGGTAGCTGCAGGCCCACAGAAAGAGTTTTGAGGTCCTGCAAGTGTTTTTCTAAAAGTTTTAATTGCTGACATTTAGAAATCAGGTGATTTCACATAAAAATTAAGACATCTGGCTTCCCTTGAAAGACCAGTAGTAACCTGGCCTGCATGTCAGTGACATGCTCCACGGTGCTCCCCCTCTTCCAGGTTCTGCAGGCCCAGCCTCTCACCCCGATACTGCCTGTCTCTTCCCCGGTAGGCATTTGAGTTTGAGACCAGACCCCGCTCTAAGCCAACCGACAGCTGCTCAAAGTGAGAAGCCGATCTCAGTGTCATTGTTAGTAAAGGTGCTTGTCTTCTCCTGAGAACTGCAGTATTGCTTGTTTTATGTGCTGGTGTACCTGTAGCCCTGTGCTATATCTGGCACAGAGGCATGCATAAGTTTGCTTAAGGATCTGTGAGGTTTAATTCTTTGCAAGCATTTGCCTACCGATGAGGAAGGTGAAATGCCCACGACTTGTCTCAAGTCCAAAAGCTTAGAAATCCAAGTGTGAGATTAGGACAACCTGCCTGTGAGGGTGTGAGTCCAGGCTAGGCTTGGTGTTCACGTGCGTTTCCAGACAGATCGGTCAGGCCTGAAATGCTGGCTCCTGGGACGCTCTTTGAGTCACCACACACGTATCGAAGGCTCTGAGGAACTCTGTAGTAACACAACAAATATTTTATTGGCTTAACTGAATGCTTCATAATCTCCATCTATCTTTTCACTATTTCGATATAATCTTTAATTCATAACACTCCCTCCTCTCAGATGCACTACATGACAAGCTATTTTTTCCTGATGGTGAAATACGACTACCCTGGTTAAGACAATTTTGCAAGGCTTTTGTGATAGTCACACGGGCCCCCGGGGTCTCCTTCCAGCTATTGCTCAAACAGTGTTGGGAAACATGACTTTCACCGAGGTCTCCTTGGAGTCAGGGTTAGGCTGCTCTGTTTTTCTCCTTCAACGGGGCCATGAATCTGTGAAGACAGAAGCGTTTACGTTATCACATGCATCCTCACCCCTTCTCCTCACCACAACCCGACGGCAGGGTTCAGGACTCCATTTGATAGACGAAGAAACGGTCTCAGAAAGCTCCAGTGGCTCACTCAAGGCCTAAATCCAGCCAGAGGCAGTGCCGAGGTTTAAGCGAATCTTTTAACTCTGGACCCACCATCGTCCTACACCGATTTTTTCCTTGAGCACATCACTTTGCTTTTTGGTCAGATCTTCATGTTGGCTCTACATTCTTCAGACTCAGGGTTGTAATCCCCTCCCCTCCCCTAAAATTCTACTATTCTCAAACGAAGCCCGAGGACACCAGGGGCAGGCGCTACAGAGGGTTCCAGCAGCTCCAGGGCCTGGGGGCACATGAGGGGCGCAGAGCCCCTAGAAGAGGCCCAGGGCTTAAGCGGGCTGGGTGCCCTGGGGCTCCTGCTACTCGACCTAAACTCTCTCCCTCTTCCCACCGCGCTTGGGGCCCCAACTGCGCCCAGATACTTGCTCCACGGAGCTGCGTCCTGCCTCTAGTTTCCCCAGCCCCCAGGAGGGGGCCGATGGTGCGAAAAGCCGCATTGGCCTGAAGATCCCCCTGGGAAGCCCATGTGCGCGCCCTTAACCCGCTTGGCTGTCAGTGGCTCGGCGTTTGCAGATCTGGGTCCGGGAGCGGCGGGGCCTGAGGTTCTCCGCTTCCAGCTCCCGCGGGAGG
>NW_005353838.1:6692366-6733567 GCF_000412655.1 Myotis brandtii | reverse complement strand
CCGTCTGTTTCCCGCGGGTGCGCCTGGCTTCGGGGCTCGGGCCTGAAGCGCTTGCTGGGGGGTCAGGGCTGCAACGCCCCTCACACCCCAGCCCGCAGCCGACCCCTCCAAGGGCCCTGGTTCTGGAAATGAGGCCGTTGCTGGTGCCCCGCGTTGGAAGCCTGCAGAGGACGGGGCGGTTGTCCTTCCAGGTGGAAGGCGCACGTCCACGGGAGGGACGTGAGCAGGAGGGAGCGTCCCTGAAGGATGAGGGCCTTCGTTCCAGCAGCCACCCTCCCCAAACCTCCAGCAAGTGGGGGGGAGAAAGCTTAGGGCTCCCTGAAGGCCACGCAACCTGTCCCAGCCCCCAAGGCTGAGGTCCCCAGGGGAGCCCCGGCTTCCAACAGGACCCGAGCTCTGAGAATCTCAAACGGGGCCCAGAAACATTGCCTTCGGTCCTGTCCCGCTAATGCCCATCTCCTGGGAATTGTATCATTAACTAGTGACGTTTGTTGCATCTGTTCTCCCTCTGGCCTGTCGTTCTCTGCTCCCAGGCCCAGGTTCCATGGGAACATGCCAGACGCCAGGTGTTGGAGCTGATGCCCTGGTGTTGGAGGGTGGGGGGCCCCCCCCCCCCCCGCTGCTTTGTAATTATTAGTTCTCTCCAATTTTTTTTTCACAGTTCGTGTGTATTACTCTGTAACTCAGGAAAAATACTATGTATATAATTTAGCTGATAAAAATGATCATATTTTGGATAGTTAGAGATAGAGGGGGGAAATATTCTGAGAATAAAGCAGTAGTTTTGCTCTATTTATTTTTCCCAGACCAGCCGATCTTTTCTGACTCGCGCTAGAAAATCAGCTCATCAGTTTGAAGTGGAAAGACATTTCCTTTTGTCTTGCCTACTTAGGGGACTACTTTTGCAGTTTCAAGATCCCAGGCAGGGAAACAACGTCATAGAAGGGTTCATCGTCGACCCACAGTGAAGGCAAAGTGAGGGGAATGGTCTGGATGGTTATTTCAGCCAAGCTGTAACAGTCTAGTGAACTTGGATCTTTCTGTGCCACACCAGTGCCTCCCACCTTTATTACTAAACACTTTAAAATTTTTTCCAAATTACTTGTTACGTTCCATTTTATTGAAAATTAGGACAATACTTCATCTGTGCACAGAGTCGTTCATTTAACCAACATTTAGTAAGCACCTACCAAGTGCCAGGCCCCAGGCTGATGCTAAGAATACCAGGCAAGACTGGGTCCTTATCTTTCAGGAGCTTTGGGTCTAATTGGTGGACATGCCTGTATAAACAGTGATGTACTGGGAATTATTTCAGGGGCTCTGCTAGGTCCCTCCGTAGACAGACTTACAGCAGCCAGCGGGACACGAAGGAGTAGCCACTTCTAGTGGGGCGAGAGGACGATGCCAAGGAAGCAGGAAAAGATTTGCAGAAAAGTAGTTATCTGGGCTGGTCATGAGTCTTTAGCTTGTGAGTGAGTAGTCCTTCCTGGTGTGAAACTGTGTTGTGTGTGTGTGTGTGTGTGTGTGTGTGTGTGTGTGTGTCTGTGTGTGTGTGTTTCCTGTCCTTTGCTCTAATCATGTCATTCTTTGACACATTAAGGGGTTGCTTTGTGATTTCATTTTGTTAATCTTCACCCAAGGATATTTTTTTCCATTGATTTTTTAGAGAGAGAGGAAGGTAGGAAGGGAGAGGAACATCGACGTGAGAGAGACACATCGATTGCTTGCCTCTTGCATGGGCCCGGACCAGGGGACCAGGGCTGGGGATCAAATCTGCACCCCCTTGACCGGGAATCTAACTGGAGACCCTTCGGCATGAGGGGTGATGCTCTAACCACTGAACACACTGGCCAAGGTAGTTGTTTTGTGGTTTCTATCTTCATTGATAGGTGCAATGAGTTTTTAACATTCAAATCCTATTTCATTATATTTTAAAAACTGGCCCAAATTTAAAAATATATGTCCTTTTGTCAGGTGTCATTGAAATTATAAAACATATTGAACTTTAAACTTCTTATTTTTACTTAAAGCATATAATTGTACATTCATTCCCCAGTCTTTAGGTGTTGGGCTCACTGTGTGGGTGATCTGATTGAAATTACTCATTTTTTCCCTTGCATTAATCCCACTCTTGATAGATTTGGTTTCAGATTTCTTGCCTTTGTTTCTCTACAGTGGAGAAAGAGCTAAAAACACATAAAACAGTATCTGTGTGGAGTTCCTTTAGGCTTTACAATTTCTTCCTCATCTCTTACAGTTTTCTAGCTCAAAACTAATTTAACATCAGTTTTTATTACTTATTTTTAAGTGACCTGCCTTTATAGAATCTTTTCAAAGCATTCAACTTTATTTTTATATCATTTTTCATGTCTCTTTTTATTTGTTCAGGGTTTTTCCCACACTCATATTTCATTGTTTTATGAGGCAGTAAACACATTTTAGAAGAAATAAGTGATTCTAAGCATACTATTCAACCATTCTGTTCTGTTTCATTTTTAAAATGCTAGTCATGACCCAGTGAATTTATTTCAACCCAGTAAGTTGATATGAAGACTGACAGTTTGAAAAATACTGTGTTAAACAGTAGCCTCCTAGCATTCAGTACACCTGGCGTCAGTGGGGGTTTGAGAGGGATAGAGAGTGAAGGTTAAGCCAGTGAGTTGGTTAAGCAGTGTTCTGGTAAGAGGGCTTCTAACTGTATTAAAATTTTATTGGATTAAATTCTGGGTCAACGACTAGGGTTTGGAAATCTCATTGTACTCAAGTTTTGGCTGTTGTGATTTGAGTTTTAAATAAAAACCTAGTCTGAATCTAAAACTCTCCAGCTTAGAATCAGTGTTAATGGCCCAGCGAGTTCATGTTACATATGTAACCAACCATAACTGAGCCATTTTAAGGCCATTTGATTGTGTCCTTTTGTATGGATAGACAAGGAGATTAATTGATAAAATGTCTAAGCTAGTCTAAGAGAACATCTTTCCTAGTTTATGACAATGTCTGGGCCTTCTGAGATCTTCCACTAAGTCTTAGCCCTGTATTCTTTTTAGGGACACGAGACCTGAAAGACATTTGATGAAGCCAGAAAAGGATATTGACAAGCAAGAATACTTAAGTTGAAATCAAGACCTTTCTTCTCCTCGGTGAAGGCTCCCAGATACAAAAGGTATGTGGATGTCTTGTCAGAGAGCTTAGTAAAGGCAGGTGGGCATTTTCCTGGGTTGACAGCTTTATTCACTCAGGTCCTAGGACGAGCTCAGAAGTTTACCACTTTTCAAAATGCCTGTTGTTCAGGGAAGATGGACCAGTGAAAGGATGGATTGTCTGTGGCCGAATATCTGGGAATCCCTGCCTGAGACTCAGGTATCTCTATCCCCTTTGTAATGACATCCATCATTTTGGATAGATGGGGTTTGACAACTGTGTAGTCCCCAAAACTCACATTGTCAGTGCAACTAGAGTGACCAGGCTCTCAGGAATGGATTCATGCTAGCCAGGCTCACCAAAGACTCTTAAGTGAACGGCATGACCACTCACATGGGGACATTCATCACTGACCAAAGGACGCGTGGCTATGTTCTCCAGGACCCTCGCTGCTCAATCCTGGGTACCTGGGAACACTCCTAGTGCCCAGAAAGTTGTTTGGTGATCTCACAATCACAACAGAGAAAGGGATGGTGTTATGGGTTGAATTGTGTCCCCTCCCAATTCACATGTCGAAGTCCTAACTCCTAACACCTCAGGATGTGACCTTATTTGGAAACAGATTCATTGCAGATGTACTTTGTTAAGATTAAGAGTAGAGTGGCTCCTAATCCAATATGACTGGTGTCCTTGTAAAAAGGGAAAATTTGTACACAGAGGGAGGACGTCATGTGAGGATGAAGGCAGAGATCGGCATGATGCATCTTTAAGCCAAGGAACCCCAAGGATTGCCAGCAAACCACCAGAAGCCAGAAGGGGGGCACAGAATGAGTTCCCCCTCGCAGCCCACACCCAGAAGGAATCAATCCTGCCAGCTCCTTGAGACGTCTAGCCTCCAGCACTTTGAGACAATAAGTAGTTTAAACCAGCTGTTTGGTTTAACTTTTTAAGGCAGCCCTAACAAACTAATACCGGTGGTTTTGTAGACCATTTCACATTGCAGAGCTTGACAAATCACCTCCCAACCCTGGCTAGGGGCCAGATTATCTGTCATCCCTAGGTCTAGTCTCCGTCCCTTGGACAGTGCTGGGAAAACACTCCCCACATGTTGGTCTTTGGGTTTCCTTCTTCTAAATGCGAGAACATCTTTCCTCTTCTATTTATACATTCTTCTTTCTGTTTGCTTAATACCACTCATTATATCTCAGTTCTCTTTGTCATGGTATAGTTGTGTTTCATAGTACACCTACCTGTGTTGATACTGCCGAGCATTTACACATTCTGCAAACTATTCTCAGTTTTAGTAATTAGAAGAATCACCTGGGCTGCTGATTAAAAAGATAAAAATAAAAAAGAACAAGAAAGAAAGAAATATTTTTAGAAGTAGATTGATTACCCCGCCCCTCAAAATTTTGATTTGTAGTTTTGCGATGGGACCCAGGAATAATTATATTCAATAACCACTACGGGTGCTGTTAACCTCATTACCTGTCGATTCTTACCAGCTTCTTTCTTGGAGCATAATCTAAACTCTAAGCTCTGGAGACACCCAGTTTAGTCCAATTTGGGAGGTCCTATTCCCAGCTGTAAGGATTTAGGCACCACCCCCTTCCCGCCCAAGACTTCAGAAGTAGACTGGGTGTCCAGGTCAGTTGAAAGCATTTGTTCATTTAACAAAAATTTTTTACCACCTGCTATCAACTACATATTAGTCCGGGGTCTGGTGAAACATCTGTAAAACAAATAGACAAGAATACCTTACATCCTAGCTGGGAGGAAATGGTCAATCAATCAATAAATATACTAGGTGAGCAGTACTGTGGGGAAAAATAAGTAAGGGCGGGATCCTGAGTGCAGGGTGTCTGTGGGCCTGTCAATTTTCAGTGGGTGCCTTGGGTAGGCGTCACTGACAAAGTGACTTGAAAGTGGGCCATGTAGCTCTCTGGAAGAAGAGCATCCCAGGCAGAGGGGCAGCCAATACAGAGTCCCCAGTCATTAGCTGAGCGCACCTGGCATGTTAATAGAAACCAGAGGCCAGTGTGGCCGGAGTGGAGTGGGGAGGGGGGAGGGGAGGTGGTGACCGGCAGTGAGGTCAGAAAGGTTACAGGGGAGCCAGATCACACCCTATAGGCTGTTGGCTTTCACTTGGTGAGATGGGAAGCTATAGGAGGATTCTGAGCAGTGACATGGTCTGACTTTCATTTGTAAAGTATCACTCAGGCTGCTGTACTGAGGACAGGAGCAGAAGCAGGGAGACCAGTTAGGAAATGACTCCAATAATCCAGGTGACATGCCAATGGCTGGCAATAGGGTGGTAACAGTGGAAGTGGTGAGGGCTGGTTGGATGTAGATATATTTTGAAGGTAGACACAACAATTTTATGATAGACTGTATGTGGAATGTTGGAGAAGAGACATGTCAAGGACTCTAATCAGGGTAAATCTTGCAATTCTTGCTTGGAAAGCTGAGCATAAGCAGCGCCCCAAATGAGGAAGCATGTAGCCTGCACATTGCTGGCAGCCATCCTTCACCCATGAGGAGAGCCAGCCTGAGGGTGAGGCACATGCTGTGTTTGGCAGGCCGGGGGGGGGGGTGGGCGGGGGGGGGGGGGTGCAGAAAGAGATTGTCCTGAGGGCAGTGCAGAGCCGCTGCCTCCACACCTGAAGCCTGACCCACCCTGCACCCCTAGTTATAAGAGCCAATGAGTTCCCTCCGTTACTTTGTAAAACATCCAAAATGTTTACTGCAACTGGGAGTTGCACTATTTGCCTAAAGAAACTTTGCTAGTTCCCCCAGAGCTAGTCTCCAGACTTCAGGGATGACTTTCCCAAACGTTGTTCTTTCTCATGCCTCTCTGTTCTCATCTCATCAAATTGTAAGCCCCTAGAGTACTGTGTCAGGAGTGGGGCTACACAGACCCAGCATGACAGAAAGCCAGAAATTATTAGCACAACATCCCTGGGGGTGGTGATGGTAGTAGCAGTAGTAGTATTGCCTATCCTATCTAATAAATAGGGAATATGCTAATTGACCCTCATGCCGTCACAAAGATGGCAGCACCCACAGCCAATAAAGAGGGAATATGCTAATTGACTGTCACGCCCTCAAAGATGGTGGTGCCCACAGCCACAAGATGGTGGTGCCCAGTCCCCTCAGCCCCCCAGCCACCCAGGGCCGGCCTGAGGCTCAGGCAAACCTCCAATGGCGGCTTCCCAAGGCTCAGGTAACCAGGGCCGGCCGAGGCTTGCACTGCCGGCAGTGGCAGCAGCAGAGGTGTGATGGGGGCGTCGCCTTCCCCTGATTGCCGGGTTGCCTCCTGCCCCTGAGGGCTCCCGGACTATGAGAAGGGGCAGGCCAGGCTGAGGGACCCCCCCTCCAGTGCATGAAATTTCATGCACGGGGCCTCTAGTATTTTATAAGTTTCAGAGCAGAGATTAAGGGATTTAGGACCAAAGCCTTTTATTTCAAATCTAAGATTGGTTTCTCCAATTAAACAATCACAACCCATCTGTCCCACTAAAGAGAGCAGAGCTTTTCAGGAGGCATCTGGCTGCTTTGCTGATTGGCAATATATTGGTACAAATATGGTAGATCTGATCCTCACCTTTACAGGGTCAGTAACTTCTGGGCCTCTTCACTCTGAGTGATTAGGCTGGAAAGGATCAGTTCATCATAGCCAAACTCATGAGACTGATGTATAAACCAGCCTGCTAGATTCTTTATAACAGCTACTCTTTCTCAAAATTGAAAACTTGTAGACTTTTGACTATATCCCAGTTTGGGTAACATTAAATTCACACCTACATTACGAGACTTTAAAAACAGCCATAAGGGCAAATCCAGATTGGGCATTGCTATTACATGGCAATACTCTGTTAAAAAAGGTGTCAATCCAGGTAATGCTTATGTTAAATTTTTTATTTATCTTGAAAATGAAAACACTAACTTTAAAATTATTCTAAAGAATTCATGGACCTCTCTGTGAATGTGATTAAAGACTCCAATCTGAAAAACAGGGCAATAGGAGAAAGGCTTTTTCTGAGAACTGTGCTGGCTATGTATACAGGATGTGCTAACACAAGTCCACTCGGGAAACTGGGTTGCAGATCAGAAGGCAGATTAAGGGCAGAGGGAGCGAGCTGCTCTCAGGAAGCACGGCCCTCAGACAGGGTGGCCAGTTATCCCGTGTGCATCTGCTCTAAGGTATTTCTGGTGAGGACTCTACAGTCCTGGAGAACAGAGCCCCGTCTTCCCTGCATTATGGTAGAGAAGCACTGACAAATTGTTACTCACTGATTTCCCTTGTCCTAACTTCACCTGAATCCATGCACCCTCGCTGCCAATGCATCACTCTAAGGAAATAGGAACTGTGCTCTCCTGACAAGGAAAGGACTTGGACCAGATTGGTGGATCCCTGCAGCCCATGCTCTTACTTTTATTACGTTACTAGTTTCTGTCATTAAACTAACATTATGAGGGGCTCATCTACTCTAGAGGATGGCAAAACAACTTTCTAATCTCTCCCAAGTTTTTCTACATCAGACTCTGAGAATCAACCATCCTTCTCAAATGCCCTCTCCCGGTGTTCTCTGCCTACTCCTACTTCAGATCTGTCTTTTGCCAGCCCTCCCCTTCCCCACCTCCAGCCTACATTGAGTTTGTGCTAGGAACTAGGGAGCACCCGCCACCCATGGCCGAGCACTCCCTTCTGGCTCCAGAACCAGATTGGATTAGAGCGCTGGGCGGCCTCCAAGCCGGCTGGGAGAATGCATCCTGTTCCCAGGCAGCGGTTCCAGGGGCAGCATTCAATCGCCAACACTCGCCTGCCTCCTCAGAGCCAGGCAAGGATATGAATTTCCTCAGGCCACTTGGCAGATGCCTGCTTGTTCTTTAGTCTGGTAAGAACTGAGGGAGGGAGTGCCTGGCCAATTTAGAAATGAGAGGGCTCCCAGGGAACTTGCCTTGGACTGCAGGGATCACTCCCACCCCCTTACCTGTCTGCCACCTCCACTGAGTGCTGATGCCTTCGCATGCACTCTAGCTGGATGGACTACCGCTGTTGCCTTGACTTACCTGACCATTTCTTCCTTCCTTCCTTCCTTCCTTCCTTCCTTCCTTCCTTCCTTCCTTCCTTCCTTCCTTCCCCCTCTTTCTTCTTCCTTCCTTCCTTCCTTCCTTCCTTCCTTCCTTCCTTCCTTCCTTCCTTCCTTCCTTCCTTCCTTCCTTCCTTCCTTCCTTCCTTCCTTCCTTCCTTCCTTCCTTCCTTCCTTCCTTCCTTCCTTCCTTCCTTCCTTCCTTCCTTCCTTCCTTCCTTCCTTCCTTCCTTCCTTCCTTCCTTCCTTCCTTCCTTCCTTCCTTCCTTCCTTCCTTCCTTCCTTCCTTCCTTCCTTCCTTCCTTCCTTCCTTCCTTCCTTCCTTCCTTCCTTCCTTCCTTCCTTCCTTCCTTCCTTCCTTCCTTCCTTCCTTCCTTCCTTCCTTCCTTCCTTCCTTCCTTCCTTCCTTCCTTCCTTCCTTCCTTCCTTCCTTCCTTCCTTCCTTCCTTCCTTCCTTCCTTCCTTCCTTCCTTCCTTCCTTCCTTCCTTCCTTCCTTCCTTCCTTCCTTCCTTCCTTCCTTCCTTCCTTCCTTCCTTCCTTCCTTCCTTCCTTCCTTCCTTCCTTCCTTCCTTCCTTCCTTCCTTCCTTCCTTCCTTCCTTCCTTCCCCTTCCTTCCCCTCTCCCTCCCTCCCTTCCTTCCTTCCTTCCTTCCTTCCTTCCTTCCTTCCTTCCTTCCTTCCTTCTTGCTTTCTTGCTTTTCTTACCTGTGTGTGCCACTTCTCTTCTTCCTGCAGCCTGGTCCCTTTTAGCTCTTCCTCACGAAATCTTCCCCACCCTTTAAAAGCCACAGCTGAAATGAGCGCTCCAGAAAGCCTTCTCTGATCTACAAGCAGAAAGATCCCTCCTTTTTTTGTCTGCCACACCCATTTTCCTGGACCCATCTTAAATCACAGACCACTTTCCGGTATCTAGTGTAGCTACTGAGGTACATTTCTTATGTAGTCTATCAGGAAATAAGCTAAGACGTGAGGGCATGTCTGACTGCCTTTGTTTTTCCCAGGAGATTCTGCACATTGTAGGGATTTAATATTTGTTGAATGAATGATAAATCAAAAACACTGTACACACGGCATACAAATGACAGAAGACTGGATCCTTTACAAGTTTCCCTTCCGAAGCTGCCCTACACGGAGCTTCCCCAGGACCCCTCTGATTCCACCCCGCCCCCTTGGGCTAACGTGGCCCACTGCAGGCGAGGGGAGCCCCCAGGTGCCTGACCCTTCAGTGGGCCAGTGCTCCTTCTGATTGGTCAGTGCTTGGGTCATACCAGTTGTTACATATTTTGAATATCAGCCCTGCAGCTAAGACAGGCAGCACTCACCCAAGAAGACTTAGAAGAGACACTGGACACAATTGCCTGTTTACGGAAGTAAGATGTGTTGAGGGGGGTGGGAAAGGGTGGGAAGTTGGGTGTCGCTGGAAGTTAGAAAGCAGGGACTCATTTTACCTTCTGTTAGTTATATGTTTAGCCTTGGGCAAAAGAGCACTGGCCTGTTCTGGCGGTCAGCAGACCTGAGTTCCAGTGCTGGCGCGGTCACTGCGCTCGGATCTTGGGCATATTGCTTCATCTCGTCACAGTTAATTCCTTCCCACCGTAGGGGGTGGTTGAGGTTATAGTGAGATCAAGTTTGCTCTGTGGATGTGGAAAGTCCTGAGCTCAAAGGGAAAATGTTTATATATTGAGCCTCCCTGAGGAAGAAAACGTCCATTTTCTCATTTCTTCCTGTGCTTTAACAGATATATTTATTGGTTCTACATTAAGCCTTGGAATTGAGTGTCTGGCAAAGATGGAGAAAATAAACAGGGCACATTGTCAACATCAACCTGACAATGTGCCCAATGGTCTGAAGTAGTTTTGCTTGAAGCAGGCAGTGTTCCTTGTCAGGTCAAATCACAATTAAGCCATACTTTTCTCCTCCTCCTCCTCCTCCTCCTCCTCCTCGTCTTCCTCCTTTTTTTCTTCTTTACTTGATAAAAAAAAATTTTTTGTCATTTAAGTTCTTTGTTATTTCCCCTCTGAAAGGGCTCACAACACATTGCTAGATGTGTCCAGTGAGCATGGTAGGTTGTGTAAATGCCTGGCATATTTTAGTTTATTATCATTACTTTTAATACTTGGTTTAAAAAATCACTTGGTGGTTATATTTTTCTGTGCAAATAGATTGCTTAATAGAAGAAAAAGAAATAGAGCAACTGTTACTAAATGACCCAAAAGCAGAAGTTGAGTTCCTTCCTTTCACATGAATATTTAAAAGTGCTCCAGCCAAGCGCTCTGCTGTTGGCAGCTCAGAATTGGGGAAGGCCTGAGCTATGTGGAGCAAAGTCAGAAGTGAAGATATATGAGCTGCCAGAGGAAGGCGGGCGGGAGGTAGACACGTGGAGGTGGCGGTATTGGCTCTGATGGATGAATCCATGAACAGAGCCACTTAGTAGCCATGAACACCACTCACAAACTCAGTTAAAACATGTAACACAAACTCACGTTGTGGACTTTCTAATTTCTGGGACAACCATTGTGTTTCAGGAATCGTGAAAGCTTCCCACAGGAACTTTCTCTAAATGGTTCTGTTCAAGACCAAATCCCTAGATTTGGGAGCCATTTTCATTGGTTGGACAGATATCAAATTTATAGAACATATTAGAGGCCTGGTGCATGAAATTCATGCATGGGGGGGGGGTCCCTCAGCCCAGCCTGCACCCTCTCCAATCTGGGATCCCTCGGGGGATGTCCAACTGCCGGTTTAGGCCCGATCCCACAGGAAGTAGGACATCCCTCTCACAATCCAGGACTGCTAGCTCCCAATCACTCACCTGCCTGCCAGCCTGATCACCACCTAACCACTCCCCTGCCAGCCTGATCACCCCTTAACCACTCCCCTGCCAGCCCGATCACCCCCAATGCCCTCCCCTGCTGGCCTGGTCCCCCACAACTGCCCTCCCCTGCTGGCCTGGTCCCCCCCAACTGCCCTCCCCTGCTGGCCTGGTCCCCCCCAACTGCCCTCCCCTGCAGGCCCGATTCCCCCCAACTGCCCTCCCCTGCTGGCCTGGTCCCCCCCAACTGCCCTCCCCTGCAGGCCCGATTCCCCCCAACTGCCCTCCCCTGCTGGCCTGGTCCCCCCCAACTGCCCTCCCCTGCAGGCCCGATTCCCCCCAACTGCCCTCCCCTGCTGGCCTGGTCCCCCCCAACTGCCCTCCCCTGCAGGCCCGATTCCCCCCAACTGCCCTCCCCTGCTGGCCTGGTCCCCCCCAACTGCCCTCCCCTGCAGGCCCGATTCCCCCCAACTGCCCTCCCCTGCTGGCCTGGTCCCCCCCAACTGCCCTCCCCTGCAGGCCCGATTCCCCCCAACTGCCCTCCCCTGCTGGCCTGGTCCCCCCCAACTGCCCTCCCCTGCAGGCCCGATTCCCCCCAACTGCCCTCCCCTGCTGGCCTGGTCCCCCCCAACTGCCCTCCCCTGCAGGCCCGATTCCCCCCAACTGCCCTCCCCTGCTGGCCTGGTCCCCCCCAACTGCCCTCCCCTGCAGGCCCGATTCCCCCCAACTGCCCTCCCCTGCTGGCCTGGTCCCCCCCAACTGCCCTCCCCTGCAGGCCCGATTCCCCCCAACTGCCCTCCCCTGCTGGCCTGGTCCCCCCCAACTGCCCTCCCCTGCAGGCCCGATTCCCCCCAACTGCCCTCCCCTGCTGGCCTGGTCCCCCCCAACTGCCCTCCCCTGCAGGCCCGATTCCCCCCAACTGCCCTCCCCTGCTGGCCTGGTCCCCCCCAACTGCCCTCCCCTGCAGGCCCGATTCCCCCCAACTGCCCTCCCCTGCTGGCCTGGTCCCCCCCAACTGCCCTCCCCTGCAGGCCCGATTCCCCCCAACTGCCCTCCCCTGCTGGCCTGGTCCCCCCCAACTGCCCTCCCCTGCAGGCCCGATTCCCCCCAACTGCCCTCCCCTGCTGGCCTGGTCCCCCCCAACTGCCCTCCCCTGCAGGCCCGATTCCCCCCAACTGCCCTCCCCTGCTGGCCTGGTCCCCCCCAACTGCCCTCCCCTGCAGGCCCGATTCCCCCCAACTGCCCTCCCCTGCTGGCCTGGTCCCCCCCAACTGCCCTCCCCTGCAGGCCCGATTCCCCCCAACTGCCCTCCCCTGCTGGCCTGGTCCCCCCCAACTGCCCTCCCCTGCAGGCCCGATTCCCCCCAACTGCCCTCCCCTGCTGGCCTGGTCCCTCCCAACTGCCTTCTCCTGCTGTCCTGATTACCCACAACTGCCTTCCCCTGCTGGCCATCTTGTGGCAGCCATCTTATGACCACATGGGGGTGGCCATCTTGTGCGAGGGTGTGATGGTCAATTTGCATATTACCTCTTTATTATATAGGATAACTCCATGCCTCTCTTCTCTTTCCCCCCTAAAAGCCAGAAGTGTGGCACCAAGTGGGAAGGAAAGGTGGCTGGGTGAGCGATGGGACAGCGGATTGTTTCTCTGGCAGAGGGAATTTTCATAACCTCACATACCACCGAATTAATGCTAAGACTTGCTGTTGGCTAGTTAATTATCTCCTGCAGATTTTGGTTTCTGTTTTGAATCTTGATAGGAGAGTCGTTGTTATTGTGGTTTTCAGAGAAAGCATGGCACTGCCGGGGAAGACCAGATCTTTAACAAGGGGAGCTTTTTTACACAAACAGGGTTATGGAGATGGCGTTTTAACACATTCTGCCTCAGAAAATTAAGTTTTCTGATTGCTTTTGTTGTGAAAATGGAAGTGTTTAAAACATGTGTCTGATTAGCTTCATAAAAAGAGGTCCTGTCTCCAAATTGGCTCCTACCAGATATAAGCGGATGCTTTATTTTTACCTTAAGTTTGATGTTTTAGGACAGACTTTAAATTTAAGTATTCCAATTAAGGGACAACACAGACGGTTGTGTCCTGCAGGTCTCTGAGCAATGCCACAATCTCAGTGAGGCCTACTCTATCTTAATTAAAATTGCGATACTGCTCCCACTCCCCACACTCCTTATTTTCTCCATAACACTTACCAATTTCCAACCTACTAATTTAGTTATTTGCTGTATTTGTTGTTTATTACCTGCCTCCTTCTATTAGAAGGTAACCTTCACGAAGGCAGGATTGCCTGTGTTGTTCACAGATACATTTTTAGTGGCATAAACAGTGCCTGATAGTTAGTAGACAGCAAACACCTTGTTGAATGACTGAATGGGCATCCATAGGTCTGCACTTTCAAATCCTTTTCTGTTCACAGAGTAACAGAGTACTACCAACCCTCAGGTGCATTTCTTAAAGGCAAAACCCCTACGGTTGTATGTGATCAAAGTATAGTCAGAGAACTGACGTTGGGCACACACTGGAGCTTCAGTAGCTCTTTGAGCATTTATTAGGAGCAGCTAAGTGCCAACTCTGTACAGAACTTAGAGGGAAAGCTCTCCCAGTTCCTAGGAAGTCAAGGCAGCAGATCTTGGTGAAGCCTCTATTTCTGTGTCTCCAGCGCTGAACCCCCTGTGAGGGTCCCTCAAAAGGAGAAGACCTGGCCTTGATCTCAACAAGTTGGCCCTCTGGCTGGGGAAGTTTCTATAGCAAGGGGTACCTATGGCTCATGACTCTTATTAGCAAGAGGGTCCACCTGTTTGACAAAGGAACTGATTTACAACAAAACAAAAACAACAACACCTCAAGTCAATGAAGATCATTAAAAGCACTTACAACCACGTACGCAGACCAGTAGCCAATTCCTTTGACCTGGTGACCAAAGATTTTAAAAATATCTCTTTGTGCAGTGAAGCTGTGCTGGATAGTTTCAAAATATCTCCCGATCTGAGTGTGCTGTGGATGAAGAGGGTTTGTATGTTTCCTTACTGTCTTCTACTTGTAAACAATTCAGTCATGATAGGATGCCTAACTCTCTTGTCTGTTTAAGTAAGACACAGGTGTGTGCCTGGCTCTTCCTCTAGCTCACACTCACCCCCTCCACAGCGAGTTCCCCAGTGTTCTCACGTGATGGAAGCAGTCATCTGCTGGTCTCCCTGTCTCTGGTCCCTCCACCTCCAGCCCCTCCTGCTCACTAGGTCAGATTAATCCTTCTAAATCATGGCTTTCACCTTGTCGGGCCCCTCTTTAGGGATTTATTTTATGACAATGCATAGACCTAAATCTGAATTCCTCACCCTAGAATGTTAGCCCCTCATTGAGTTGTTCCATGTGGTTGATGTAAGCTCATATCCTACCCTTTGCCACAATGAACACTGTGCTCTGATCTGGTCTCTTTGCTCTTCTTTCCTCTTCCACTTTCTCATTTTCCCTTTCCCAGCTCTTGTTCTCCATCCTTATACCCATCTCCTTGCCTTTGTTTGTACAGCTTCTCATTCATTCATTAAGTTGGTATTGAGCTTCTGCCCTATACAGTTGAACCTTGAACAACATGCCAATGCTCCATGCAGTAAAAAATCCATGTATAACTTTTGACTCTCTCCCAGCTTAACTACTAATAGCCTACTGTTGACCAGAAAGAAGCCTTACTGATAACATAAACAGTTGATGAACACTTACTTAGTATGTTATAAGTATTATATACTGTATTCTTATAATAAAGTAAGCTAGAGAAAAGAAAATGTTATTAAGAAAATCATAAGGAACAAAAATACATTTACAGTATTATATGTACTTATTGAAAAAAAATGTGCATATAAGTGGACCTGTGCAGTTCAAATCTGTGTTGCTCAAGGGCCAACTGTACTAGGCAGTGTTTTAAGCCACAGGGATATAAACTCAGTGATTTGGAACATGTCCTCTCACCTTCCCCCTCAATCCAAGGCAGTCAAGCCACACACTGCCCACAAGGTCCAGTTCAGCCTCACCTTCCTGAAGGTTTTCAGGCTGACTCCCAGGACGATGGAAGGCAGCTCAGCACAGTGGTAAAAAGCAAAGGCTTGGGAATCAGATAAGTCTGGGTTGAAATTTTTGCTCTGGATTGTTAATTAAGTTACTCAGCCTTTCTAAGCCTTCTGTTATCTCAGCGGTTCTCAACCTGTGGGTCGCGACCCCTTTGGTGGTTGAACGACCCTTTCACAGGGGTCGCCTAAGACCATCCTGCATATCAGATATTTACATTACGATTCATAACAGTAGCAACATTACAGTTATGAAGTAGCAACGAAAATAATGTTATGGTTGGGTCACAACATGAGGAACTGTATTTAAAGGGCCAGAAGGTTGAGAACCACTGTATTATCTCATCTATAAAACGGGGATCATGGTACCTCATGGGTTTATTGTGAGGATAAAGAGAGGTAACAGTCAATGGTGATGTTGCTATTATTATCTTTTCCTACTCTGAAACCGTGTAGCAGGTAAACTATGCCTGGTCACTTAAGAAGTTGAATATTGTTTGTAATGCTTTGTGTGTTTCATGACACTCCTTCCTCACTCAGCATGACTTAGATGTGTAGTGAGTGGATGTGCAGTAAGAGGATACATGGCTGTCTTATTGTCTCTCTCCTATTGGGTCCCCAGTGCCTCCGGGACGCAGGCTTCCAGCTGTCCTTTCTAAACCAACTGCGTCAAGGCGAACCCTTCTTATGGACTGAAAACCACCAGGATAGACAGGGAGACAGGGCAGCCTGACCAGGGGCTAACGAGAGGGGGCAGCTGCTACAAACTGGGCGATGCCTGGACTTCCCGCCAGTGCTAAGTGGCTATAGCAAAGTATGAGCCATGGCTTCTATTTGGTCTGTCAGAGATGAAATTAAAAGTAAATTTGAAGTTTCACAACATAGTTCTCTCTATTACGGGTGCTGCTGTGCATTAAAGTCGTCTGTGTGGGGCTCATTGGGATGGGCAGAGATTCAATCACTGCTAATGGCTTAAGGAAATGGGGTGGTGAGAATTAGGATCATCCATCCCAATTGGGGCAAGAAGGGAACCAGGAAATGTGTTTTTCAATCTTGACATCTTGCCAGCTGGAGCTAGAGGGAAATGTTTTTTTGAACTCATTGAGCAGCCTATTCACAAATCATAGAGATAGTTGCGTTCAATGAGAGGAGATATAATTTTTATGTGGCCTAGTGAAAGGCCTGCACCACCCACTCAGGTGGGCACAGCACCCCTTTGGGACCCTGGGAACTCCACCACACCACCAGGTGGGAGCCACTTTAGCAAAGGCCATGAAAACTGGTTTTATGCAGTGAGGCCATTTACATATCCCCAGTGACGGTTTGGAATATTATAAGAAAAATACAACATAGCACATGTGCCCATCAAATCTTGCATATTTAGCTATCAATAGATAACTGAGATATTATTTACGAGGTATAACATTTAGGTGTGGTATCTGGTATTGAATGTCTATTGACATTAAGTAGCCTTAAAAAGAACGAACCATCTAAACAGGTTAAAAATCAACTTTATAGTTTCCAAAAAACATAATCTCTCTGGTTCTTATGACAACCCTGGGACAAGGGCAGGGTGGATAATTATCACCATTTTACAGGTGAAGAAAGAGAGAGGTTAAATGACTTGCCCAAGGTCACAAAACCTCTACGCAGAACTAGGATAAGAATCTTAGTAGCCATAATTATTTTTATTATTATCACGGTAATTATCACATTAACTCCCTGACACACTTCTCTGATTTTTCTGCTCTTCTGTCCCATACTGCATGCGCCCCTGAGCTGTTCCCATCCACCCTGGGCTGGGGAGTAGGGTGTCCCTGACTGGGTCCTTAACTTTCACAGGAGCAGAGGGGGCCCGCCAGCCTGGCCTGGCCTGGCCTGCCTGGCCCATTTTCTAGTTTTGCCTGGAGCTCAGTAGAGTGGGTTGGTTAGAACCAGAGCCCTTGTTTTACATTTCATGTTTTTCTGGTTCCTAAAAATGAAACAGGGCGAGAAACGCCTGCGGCAGGACTGTTTCAGGCAGGGTGTTCCTTGCCAGTCGCCTGCTGTTGGAGGATCTACCTTGGGGCATTCCTATCTCCCCCGCCATGGTACGTGATCACTCTGACAAGGTTTAAGATAAAGCACATTCAGTGTCCAGATCTGACTACTGGATTAGAATGCAAATACAGTAGCTACCGTAGGTTTTCATTTCACTTAAAACACTATTCTTGAAGTTGGAAGGCACATGTATGTATTACTATTATGCTGACTCTTTAAGAAGGGACTGTCCCCAGTCCCTGAGGAGTTGGGGTCTGGCTGGATGGCTTGCATGTGGCTGACACATACTGGTTTGTTGCTGGGGCACAGCCCAAGCCGGGGCTCCGGTGGAGCATTAGCTGAAGGACAGATCATTCATTCTCATTTGGTCTTTGCTTGTATTTCTCTTGAAAAAATAAAAAAAGAAACACAGCCCAAATTCCAAGGAAGCGGACTTCACTAAGTTGGAAGCACCAAGGCTGGGTGAAGAGGGAGGGTTTTCGTTAGACGAGAAAGTGTACAACCCTTGCTCCTTCGGAGCGGGAACCCACCCATGGGCTCCTCTGCATGATCCTGCGGTCCGTGCTCACAAGTCAGAACCGTGCCAGGGGAAACCCAGAAACGTTAGCAACTCTGCCCAGAGAATGCAAAATAGTCACTCGCTCTGTCTGAGCCCCTTCACACACCGCCTGGAGACAGGGGACTCCGAAGGCTGCTGGGGAAGGCAGGGCTTTGAAAGTCTCTTTAATAGTCTGTAAGAACATGCTTTCCCACGTAGACTCTGGGACATCTGGGGAGAGAGAGATTGGAGGAAAGATGGGTGGAGGCAGGGAGACCTTTCCTGCAGAAAATAAGCCAAGAGCTCAACAGCGGCGGCAGGCGTGCCAGAGGAAGGCGGGCAGATGGCCAGAACCTCTGAGCAAGAGCTGAGCAGCAGGCAGGCCCCTCTCCCAGCAGTCACGGGCCTAGAAGAGTTAGATGGTGACCACAAGTTGCCTAAGCAACCAGGGGGTGTTGGAAACCCCTGTGGGTTGGCTAGAACTCTGGCTCCAAGGAAGGGCCTCCCCCCTTCTTTCCAAACTGCGGGCTAAGCAGCTGGGGGTTTGAAGGGACCGTGGAGGGTTGCAGCTTCAGGAACCACCCCCACCCCCGACCAGTGGAGTCCTTGGCAGCCGCTGTGAGTCCTCCACCACGATCTGCATGAACAGTCATCCTGGTTACTGTTGCCTAACCCTTCAGCAGAGATGTAACTGAACTTTTAAGTTGCCCCTTGCTGCCTGAGAATTGTCTGCCTCTCCCCGGAGTCTGTGTCACAGTTGCCAAGTCTCTAGTGTCCTCCACTCCTTAGTCTTTCCCTGAACCGTCCCAGCAAGAAAGAAACGGGGCATCATGATGCTTAAAGTCTCTCAGCCACCACGTCCTAGAAGGACTAGGCCCTTGGGAGTGAAGGTGGCCTCCTGTCCACAAGCTGTGTGCCGTCACCCCTGGGGGGCACGGGGGAGGGGGTGTCACCAGCGAGGCCAGCCTCCTGCAGGCCTCGGCACCACCTCTCTTTTCAACCGCCTTTCCTTCCAAAACTAAACTGTATTCCCTAGGCCACCGTACTCAGCTTCCTGGCTCCCAGACATCTTTGGTGTGAGAACAGGCAGAGGAATCTCCTGGGGAGCACGGGGGAGGCAGGGAGGAAGCTCAGGGTTGGATAACACCCACAGGCGGAACCTAAAGCAGCGGTTCCTAACCCTGCTGCACAGCAGAACCATCTGAGAGCTTTTAAAAGAACTGTGATGCCCAGGCCCTGAGATTCAGTTCAATGGGCCTGGACAAAAGTTTTTTGTGGGTTTTTTTGTTTGTTTGTTTTTTGATAAAAGTATATTTGGGAACCATTCCCAGGAGATTCTGAGATGCAACCAGGGTTGAGAACGACTGATGTAGAGGTGAGCAGCCTGGGTGTGAGCACAGACTAGGTCCCCGTGGGCTACACAATGGGTCCCAACCTCATTCTCATTCGTCTGCAAGCCCCTCAGCATGCGCCTGTCAGCCAGCTCTCCTGGAGACCTCTTTCCTCCTCTCTTTATCCACCAACTTCACCCTCCAACCCGTCCTGAACTTGAGGGAGGTGGTCTTGGGTAAAAGGATCCCAGTTCTGTGGCACCACTGTAGTCAGCAGAGGAGAAATGCAACTTCAGAGCACGAGGGGGGGGCGGGGTTGGTTGATTTTTTTTCTTTACATCTAAAATAGAACCCTGAGGAGGGGTGGGGCCAAGACAAAAGGAGGGAAGAAACAGAAGTGAAACAGCAGATCGAGGCATGAACGAAAATGAGAGAATCTAGGAAGGTTAAACCCTCCTGCACACCTGTTCTGAGAGAATCTCAGAAGGTGGGGCTTTTGACTCAAACAATTCACACTGCAAGTGGCCTTCCTCCGAACTCTATCCCCAACCTGTGAATAGCTGTAGGTCTGGCAGCTGCTTTGGGACAGTTATTTCAATGTCCCAGAGGAAAGATATTTTGGGGCTTGGTCCTTGCCAGAAATAAGAAGCTAAGGGGAAAGCAGAAACATCACAGAATTTCCAAAAGTATTTTGATAGCAATGCAAAGCTTTGCAGAGGTTTAAAGAAAAATTAAAGTACGCTTTTATTTTAAAGACTAGTAGCCCTGTGCATGAATCCGTGTGCCAGTAGCTCGCTGCCGCCCTCCTGTAGCTCCCCTGGCCCCCCTCCCCTCATAGCTTGCTGCCCTGCCCCCTCCTGTAGCTCTGTGCGGCCTGCTTGTAGCTCGCTGCCCCACCCTCCTGCTGATCCGTGATCCGGCTGTTATTCGGTCGGTTGTTATGTAACCACCATTTGCATATTACATCTTTATTATATAGGATGCCTAGTGGACTAGCTTTGTATTTGGTTGGTAGATTCATTATGTGATCCTGTGTCATCATCTGTGGAAGAGCCTGTAAAGACAGACATGTGGGAGTGCATGGTGGGTATGTGCATGCATGTGTATGCTTATTTATAAATTTTTACTTAGTGTTATGATTAGTACATATGGAATAGGTAAGTATCCTTTCAGTTTTAAAGTAATACAGGACTTTTCCTATTTGGAAAATAAGGCAGATGACATCAGGTCTAAGTCTGATAGGAAAGTGAAGCAGGGAAGACTTCAGTGAGTGACTTAAAGCTGAACTATACATCTCAAGAAAGGGTCATCTCAAATACGCCCCTGCTCATTGCTGGTCATGAGGACAGTACTGGCCCATTCCCATAACTCGGGGATCTTTGTGGGCCTGCTGGGAAAAATGCATTCCTAATCAACTAATAAAACCTGCTGTTCTCCTCCAATTCTTCCTCCACCAGCTCCTGCTCCCACAGCATTGCCGAGGAAAAGTCTCTTCTTACTCAGGTGTCCCAGTCTTAGTGGTTAAAGGACTTTGCTCCTCCCCAGGGGCCCAGCAATAGACTATTTTATGGGTTCTTATTTTTAATGACTTCAAGCTATTAGTTGTTGTCCTGTGATATTTTATTTGTTACAATGTGCTCGTTGTCTCTACAAGCACCCAAGGGCTGTGCTGAGCACGGTGTAATTTTAAAAATAAAACAAAATAATTGTGCCCTGGAGGGCAGCAGATGCGGACTTAAGAATTACTACATTGTCCCTCAGTTCTGTGCCTACTCCTAAATGTCTGCCCATCAGTCAGCTTGTGGGGGCGGCCAAATCTGTAGAGTCAGTTTGGGATCAAAGATACAAAAGTGGCAAAGCTTTGCTTATCTCAGCAAAGAAGGTCTTCATGCATCTTGGGACCAAGTACCAGGCATTTCCATGGTGGAAAATGGAAGTAGAGGCTCGGAAGGAACAGGTTTTCCCGGAAGTCCACAGTGTGGGCCCATTTGAGGGGCGAGCAGCTAATGCTGATTCTTGTACCCAGTACTCAGCAGTTGAGGAAACAATGCCCGTCTGCTCCATAAGTGCTTATTCAAAACCTCACCCCCGTGGCTCTTTCTTTTTAAACTTTTCCTTGATAAAGGAGGGATACTTGTTTTTTGTTTAAAAAAGAAAAAGTATTTTTATTCGTATGATTATATCTGTAGGAATTTGTTTTCTTTCTTTGAATTTTAAAAGATTGATGTTGCAACATATAAAACCCCCAAAGCAGAGGCTCATATTGTTACTAAATTTAAGACTGAGTTTAATTAAGAAAGTCTTCAAGTTGAATGTTTATTAATAAAGATAATTCAAATGTTGCAGGGCTTTATAGTTTATAAAGACTGTTCACATTTAATTTTCACAATGTAGAGAGGAAGATGAGGAAGATTTTATCTCCATTTTATGAGTGGAGAGGCCAAGGCTCAAAAAGTGAAGGCTCTCACTCCAAGTCATGAAACAGGTACATGGAGAAGCAAAGTCTTTTGTATGCTCTTACTTAACTGCTAATTGATGAGGTGGTAAGGATTGTTGAACTAAGGAATCATATGGTTTCTTATTAAAGTTTTACATTTTGTGGGAGTTATTATTATTTTTTTTTAATTCTCACCCAGGGGTATTTTTCTTCCATTGCTTTTTTTTTTTTAGAGAGAGAGTGTGTAAGGGAGAGATAGAGGGGGGAGAGAGAGAGAGCAAGAGAGAGAGAAAGAAACATCAATGTGATAGAAACACCTTGTTTTGTTTCTTTGAATTTTAAAAGATTGGTGTTGTAATATGTAAAACCCCCAAATGCACAGGCCGATGCTCCAACCACTGAGCAACACTGGCCAGGGCTGTGGGAGTTCTTTAAGATGGTAAGCAAGCTTGAGTTTTCTGTGATTTCACTCTCTCTGTCCTAGATTCATCAGCCTTGTTGGCTCGGAAACTTGTGTTTCTAATCCCAATATTCAATAAGATCTAGAAAAATTCTCTTTTCCTTTTAGCGTAGTCCAGCCCAGCTGTGACAACATTGGACCCTTTCAAAATTGGCTCATCCTAGTAAACAGAAAACAATTATTTTTAAAAAAAACAAACTATATAAATGGACTTTTAAATTCTAACTTTAGTCTGGCCTATAGCCACAGTAGCTTTCAGGACAGCCAGCTCCAGTTCCTATGCCCTATCCTGTTTGGGGTGACAGAGAGGATGTGACACAACACGCTCAGACACCTCGCCCAGAGTGGATTTCAGGTCTAACAAGATACTCAGTCCTCCCTGGCAAGTGTGAGCTCCCTGACGGTGTGTCCTGCGGCACCTCTGTTCTGTAGCCACTTCTAGCTCTTCCGGCCTGTTAGCCCCACGGGGTGTGTCCCTGATGGAAAAGCACCAGCCTGGGAGGAAGTGGCCGGGATAAGCCCAGGGCCCCCTGGCTGACGCTGGCCAAGCACTTTGCTTTTCTGGGTCTCAGTCTCCACGTCTGGGAGGGGAGTGGATTAAACCAGATGATCTCATATTTTCCCCAACCTCTGTCCTAGAAGTCTCTCTCTATAGCCACAGACTCCCCATGGCCAGAACTTAAGAAGATACAGGCTGAGGTGGTGGGGAAAATGCCCTAGTTAACCTGTGCGTGTGCACATATGTCAGATTGGACATAGGACCTGGAAATGCAGAGAACCAGCTTCTCCAAAGACCTGGGGAGCTGAAAACAAACTCATCTGGCGCCCAGGGATGCAAGTAACTGAGGCAAGCAAGGTAATGACCTCCAGGAGTTCAGACCAAGAGAAGGTGCGAAACTACCACAAGGACTGACAGATGATGCCCAGATGGGACTCTTTTTGGCTAGAATGTAAACTGCACCAGGGCAGGGATTTTTGTTCTGTTTGGGAATGGGTCCCTACATATTGGCACTCAATACATGCTGTGGAATGACCAGTGAATACTTTAAACATGTGATAAGCTAAATGAGCACTGTGAGGTTATCTAATTTATCTAACTGCATTCACCCTCACATTACCCCTGTGTCCTAGGGCCAGTCTCGGGGTAGTGGGGGCTCATTTAGAATCACTAGCTAAACTATTAGCCATGTGGCCAGTCACTCATTGGCTTGGCCTTTCCTCCTACTACGCACGTTCCCTAGTTTGACCCTTGCCCATGGAATGTTTGGTCTGACATTTGTGACCCTGCACATCATCTGTTAATAAACATCCATCCCCAGGATAACCATAATGTAATCATTCAGTCATTAAGCTGAAATGGTCAGCAGATAATGCCATCCTCTAGCAGCGGTTCTCAACCTGTGGGTCGCGACCCCTTTGGCGGTTGAACGACCCTTTCACAGGGGTCGCCTAAGACCATCCTGCATATCAGATATTTATTCATAACAGTAGCAACATTACAATTATGAAGTAGCAACGAAAATAATGTTATGGTTGGGTCACAACATGAGGAACTGTATTTAAAGGGCCAGAAGGTTGAGAACCACTGCTCTAGAGACTCTGTGGAGAACTAAGGGTGTGTTAATGTGTAAGTGAATATGCAAGTAAGTATTAAACTGAGAAGAAGAGAAGAAAAGGGGGAGAGAGCTGCCAGGTCTCCGTGCAGGGATAACCAGGGATATGCTCAGATCTGTTTTAAAACACTCTGCTTTGCCTCTGCTCTAACTCTGAAAAACAGACTTACTATGTAAAATGATTCCATGAACATCATTTTACATATAGTAGTGTAGTCAGGGTTTTTTGGACACGAGAAAAGCTTCACACAAACAGGAAACAAACCAGATAGGGCACTAGAGCTAGAAAAAACCCTCACAGCTCTTGCAAAACCTGCCTGGAGCCAACACCAGCGTTCTGCACGGGCGTCCGGCCCCACCCTCTCGGCGGCCGGGCTGTTTCTTGTTTGCACTCTCCTTCAGGCAGGTTCAGGCTGCTCTCTCTTTGGTTTATCTCCTCTTCAGAATTCAGTTCCAGAATCTGTTGATTTTGCTCTTCTAATAGTTGTTTTTTAATAGTTTTCTTTTTCTTTTCTACCAACCTCGGGTATCCAAGTCTGTGTCTTCTTAAGAAAGAGTTCCTACTGGGTATGCTGGTCCGGGCACTGCACACATTGGTTAGCGCCGTACGTTCCTCCCAAGAGTCATGTAGGTTTACAGGGTTTGGATTATATGTGATCTTTGCCCTCTAAGTGGTTTATGACCAAGTAAACAGATACGACAGGTAAATACTGGATGATGTATAAAGAAGTAAATCAATTGACTACAACAACACAAACTATAAGGAATACATTTAAAACACACAGTTTGCAAAGAAATAGGGCTACTTGCTGTTAGAAGAGTGATGAACAGGTCTGGCAGATAGGATGGATTTATTTGTTCATTCCTTCATCCAGTGATAACTAAGTAAATATGCTATGCTGGACACGGTAAGAAAGAACATGGGCAAGACTTGATTCCTACTCTCCAAGCTCATAGTTTGTAGAAGAGACATGATGTGTGTACTAGTACATATATCTAAAATACAAGGTATAAAGTGTTGTGTTATGAGAGACACACAAGGCTTAGGCCAGGGAGCAATGATTTTTGGCTGAGGATGAGGTGGAAGCATTTGAGGTGGGCTTAAAGCACAGGTGGGATTTCATATTCTCACATAACCAGTGTTTTAGCAGGTCACTGATGCCATGAGGTAAATATGTCACATTAACTGAAAAAGCAGTAGTATTTTTCTGGCTTTGCCCCATATCTACCATAGTGGCTTTCTCAGAATCTTACAAAATCTGCTTACCCCAATATTATTTTTGGCAGTTGCCAGTTCTTTTGAGGATCACATCCTCTTTTCAGGATCTGAGAAACTTATAGGACCTATTTCCAGAAAAATAAACATACACACAAAGTAAGTTGCATGCAGTTTTCAGGAGTAGCCTATTCTTGGACTCCCAGGACTCACGGTACCTAGTTGTTGTTTTTTAAATATATTTTTTGTTGATTTCAGAGAGGAAGGGAGAGGGAAAGAGAGATAGAAACATCAATGATGAGAGAGAATCACTGATCAGCTGCCTCCCGCCTGCACCCCACTGGGGATTGAGCCCACAACCTGGGCATGTGCCCTTGACCAGAATCGAACTTGGGACCCTTCAGCTCACAGACCGATGCTCTATCCACTGAGCCAAACCAGCCAGGGGAAATGGTACCTAGTTTAAGAATTCCTGATGCAAACAGCCCCTGAAATGCAGAAGCCATTGGTGTTCAGAACTTACATAGCAGGGCCGCACTGCCAGAGCCTTGGGGACTCTCATGTACAGAAGCCACCCTCTGTGCTCTGTCTGGAGTCCCCTGTGTCCCCAGAGCAGGCCGATCTGCCTCACTTTGAGGGCCAATTTTGGTGCCAAAGTAGTGCTCCTTGTTCGTGTGCACCACACACACACACACGCACACACACACGCACATGCACACACGCACACAGAATGGGGGATACATTTGTACATAGTGTACATATTTTCTACGTTTCCCTGGTGATTCTGATATCTGTGATGCATCCCCTGACACTCACTGCCTTAGGATGTTATTTCCTACGTGCCTCCCGAATCCCTCATGCTGAGAGACTCCTGGCAAGCCCATCAGACATGCCCAGACGAATCTGAATCTTGGCTCTGAGCCCAGCTTCGGCTCAGGCTGGGACATCTCACCACCCCCTTCCATGCTGAATTAATATTGAAGCTGGATGGCAAAATAAGGTCACCGACAAGGAAACTCTGTAAAGCAGGCAGTTTACAAGTGTTCCAGAAATTATTTCTATACACAGCTTTATTGAGCAAGTGCTAGGTTGGTGCCTTTTAGAATCAAGGATGTGACCTGGGGATTGTTGCCTGAAAGTTGAGTTTCTTTTTTTTTTTTTTTTTTTTAGAGAGAGTGGAGGGGGGGGGTGGAGAGAGAGAGAGAAACATTGATATGAGAGAGACACATTGATTTGTTGCCTCCCGCATATTCCCCCACTGGGGCCGAGGATTGAACCTGCAACCTAGGTACGTGCCCTTGACCGGAAATCAAACCCGTGACCCTTTGTTCTCCAGTCTGATGCTGTAACCACTGAGCAAAACTGGCTAGGGCAAAGTTGAGTTATTCAGATCTGCAGCTTCAGAACTGGACCAGCTTCTGGGAGTAGTGGCTGGGATGAACCACATCCTTTTTCCTATTTTTTATACCATTTAACAGCCGTGTGGTTTCTCCCGCAGGACCAAGACTGGATTACCCACAGGGCAGAGTAAGTACTTGCTTAAGGCACCAAATAGCACCCCCTCTCAGTCCCCACGCCCACCTTATCAAGGCCATATGGGCTCTTGTCTCCATCCAGCCCCCCTCCTCTACAGAAAAGGGCAGATCAGGCAGAACTACAGGCACCCTTATATTTCTAGAAAGCAATCTGCATCTCTGAAGACTTGAGGACAAACACCTAGTTCACAGACCCCAGTACTTGCCAACAATTACTCTATTTCTAACAGCTACTCACAAATACCCTCTGTGCCTGGGGATTGGGTCAGGCACTTCAGAAAGGAAATATTTGTGATGAAGTTGTGGCAGGGAGGATTCTGGGGGATGTGTGCGGAGGAGGAGCCTGCGGAAGCCCCTGGATTCAGGACACGAAGCGCCTGTTTCCTATCTGTGAACCAGGCCTTCTGCTTGCCTTAAGGTTTACTTTTTCTTTTCTTGTTTGTTTGTTTTTGGCTTAAATTTAATGTAAAACTTTTGCTAAAATAAAAAAAGAGGAAGAAGAATGCTTTTAAATCTTTGTGGTTTTAGCAATGTTCAGTCCTGACACTTGTACTGAAGTTGTCATGATGTTAGATGTCCTAAAAGGGAGGCCAGGAGAAGGGGAAACAGGAAGGGAACTCCTGGCCTCCCCGGGTCTGACTGCAGAACCACGCTCTCTTCTCTGTTCAGAGGGAGCCAGGGAAGGACTTGGAGGCAGGGGCGCTCGCAGTGGGCTGGGGATCCCTACCGGTTTGGGGGGGGGTACTCTCAATCCAGAGAAAAAATATAATTAACCAAGTAAAAATACTGGGGACATAGGTTCTTACATTTCCCCATAGAAGAAATACAAATGTTCATTTTACACATGAAGAGGCACCCAACTTTAGTGATGGTTAGGGGAAAACAAATTACAGTGTCAACGTATTTTTCTCTCATATTTGAAAACAGCTGATTCTGAGATTTGGGAGCTGAATTGTCTTAAAAGATGGGCCCCCCCCCCCCCCCGCCCCGAGTTTTACTATCTTGGGAATTTATTTCCTTGGAGGTTGGGTGGCAGCCTGGATTTGGCAGCTTCCAGGGCAGTGTGCTTTTGGATTTGCATTCCTTTCTGTTTTCCCTCCTAAAGTTTAGGACTGAGGACTCAGGGCACTGCTCATTAGGAAGGGAAACTGTCAACTTGTGCTGGAACTGCTGGGCTGCAGGGCTCCTGGACTCAACTGGGAGCTGCCACCAATAGGAACAGTCAGGGTTCAGGACTGAGCTCAATATTCAAACGAAATCAAAACCAAACAGAAAACCAAAAGCAGCTACCAAAGGCAGAAAAACCAGTGGGAATGATCCACACCTCTGAATATCAATGCGTACTTTTCAAATCAATAAGAAAATGAAGAATGCCTCAATAGAAAATCGATAAAGGGAATAAACAAGCAGTGCACAGAATAAGAAGTGGCACTAGTCATACAAAAATGCTCACCCTCACTAGTAATAAAAAATGCAACTTAAAACAAAAAAGTGGTATTTTTTTATTATGAAATTGACAAATAAAAAAGTAAATGAGTGGGTGAGTATGTGGAGAAATGGGTACTTCCACAAATTGCTAGTGAGTAAAATTTGTAAAATCCCTCCAGAAGACAATTTGGCAGTGCATATCAGAAGCCTTAAGATTGTGTATACTCTTTGATAAGCAAGCTCACTTAAAGAAATTTAACCTTGGGAAATGATCATGGATCTGTGTAAATATTTAGCTACAGTACATTAAATAATACATCTATACTATGAAATGTTAGGCAGGTATTAAAAATGATGTCATGGGTGTTTAATTATATAAAAGGATATTTGTGATATATCAAATTTAAAAATTTAGTTAAAATTAGCATATAACAATATAAACCAATTTTTATAAAAGAAAATGTGATGGATAGAAAAAAGACTAAAAGAATGTAAGACAGTTATAACCAGTGGTTTTTCTAGAGTGGAGGAATTACAGGTAATTTAATTGTCTTCCTTATTATTATCTCTATTTTCTAAATTTTCTACAAAGAATATTTTCTTTTCAAAACTAGAAAAATAAACCTCATAATTTTATTTATTTAGCCAAATGGTGCAATATTTTCACCCTTAGAGGATGGTACCCGTGGAGAAGCTTTATGGCTTCAGAGGTAACTTGGGCAATGAGCTCTATCATTTTCAATGTTTAAAATAAGAAGTTTTTGAATATGAAGCAATTTGATTTTGCCCTTTGTGGACTCTAATGTGAAAAAATTTACTGTGACTCTTGGACAAGTGATTTAACCTCCTTTTAAAATTAAAATGATATTCTGAGGAATTTAAATGGCTAATGTAAACATGAAAATAAGTACAGACATTTGCAGGGTATAAAAATAACTTAGGGCCCCAAAGCCCATAACACCAGTCTAAACATGAAAAAAGCATCAAACACAAATTGAGGAACATTCTACAAAATCCTATATAATAAAGAACTAATATCTAATTAGACCGAACAGCAGAATGACCGTCCAGACAACCTTCTGAATGATTGTCCGGACAATGCCAGGGCTGCGAGGGCCGAGCCCTTTGCACGGATTTCGTGCATCAGGCCTCTAGTACTTTATAATGACTCCTTATAAGAGTCATGGTCATTAGAAGCAAGAAAAGAGTGAGAAATTATCACAAGCCAGAGAACACTGAAACCCATCGACTCCCAATGGGGTATCCTGACTTAGATCCTGGAACAGAAGGACTTTAGTGAAAAAAGTGATGAAATCCAAATAAGGTCTGGAGTTTAGTTGATAGTAACACGCCAACGTTGGTTGGGTTCTTAGTTTTGATTAATGTGCCATGGTAATGTAGGATGTTAACGTTGTAGGGTGACTAATCATCCTAGTTTGCCTGGGAGAAGGGTTTTCTGGCATGTGGGACTTTGGTGCTAAAACCAGGACAGTCCCTGGAAAACTGGGATGATTGGTTAACCCACGTTAGGAAGAACTGGGTTAGAGGTATATGGAAACTCTGTTATCTTTCTAACCTTTTTTGTAAGTCTAAAAGTATTTAAAAATAAAAAGTTTGTTAAAAAATAACAAAATAAATTGAAAACAAAACACAATAAATTAGGGACAGCTGACTAATGGTGGGTAATAGACTAAAGAAGTTAAATATCCATCTAGTCAATGAACGTATTGAAGTCCTACTATGTGGTCAGTTTTCCGCTAGTTCCTGCTTTCAAGTGGACAAAGCAAATACATCCAAATATGCACTGCCCTTCCTTCTATTGCCTTGCTGTTATGTTTTCAGAGATCTGTGTTTGTGGGGAACCCTGTGGGCTTATTAATTTGTCTTTTCTATGCATTCACTTTTAACATACATTAAATATGTCTTAGAAAGTTTATACTTCTCTCCATTCCACTGCTTTATCCGTGGATTTTATCTACCTTCAAAAGATTCTTTTCTAAGCCCTACTTGTATACTCTGATCGCCTCAAAAGTTTCCATGATTAAACTCTGTTCAACCCTACTATGTACAGTCCATATGCTATTCTCAGTCTTTTACTCTCAGTATTGTACGAGATTTTAAAAATGAAGATTCTCTCTTTAGTTTTTTTCTCACACTTAAAAAGTAAGCTATCAGCCCAGCTGGTGTTGCTCAGTGGTTGAGCATTGACCTATGAACCAAGAAGTCATGGTTCGATTCCTGGTCAGGGCACATGCCTAGATTAAGGGCTCAATCTCCAATGTGGGGCATACAGGAGGCAGCCAATCAATGATTCTCATCATTGATGTTTCTATCTCTCCCTCTCCCTTTCTCTCTGAAATCAATTTAAAAAAAAATATAAAATATTTATAAAAAAATAAAAAGTAAGCTATAATTTACATATGGTAAAACTTGCCTTTTTAAGGTATCATTCTATGAATTTTTTGATTACTCTACTAGATTTTGACTGTTGTAATTCAAATATTTTCTTTTTTATTCTTAGTAGATTTTGAATTCATCAGTAAAGACCAAGTTGACTTTATCTTTGACTATGTCTACATCAGTTATAATAAATAAAATCCATATTAAATTATTGCCCATTCCTTAAATATCCCTTTTCACCTGAGTACAAAATATAGAATTATTAAATTTAACTTCAATGGATGACAGGATATTGTAATTTTGTAGAAAATCAATTATTGGAAATGCCAGAAAGTTATGATTTAATTTAAAGAGCCATCATGGACTCACATCTTATCTGCCTCAGTGATGTGAAATAGCCTCAGGCCTAATGATAAATATTAGCTGAGGGAAGCCATGAACCAAATACTTGGGATAAAGCACCATGAACAGAATACCATATAAACAACTAATCTAGAAGTTAGAGAAGTATGGTATAGGGATGAACCCCTTAAGTAGATTAAACATTGGCTTTGATATCAAAGTGTGGCATAGTTTGGAATGGAATGGATTACAAAGCTCCAGGGATCAATATTAGGACCAATTTTATATGTCAGTGACTTAGAAGAAGGAACATTCAGTAAGCTACTCTGCAAAACCAGACTGAGGGACAGTCAATACAAAGAAGGAATGAAATGACTAGAGTAGACTAGGAGCATAAGCAGATAAGTGGTTTATTCAATTCAGCGTGGAGGAAATATGAAGTAGAAAGATTATCTTACCGTAATGTGAAATCAGAATGTTCAAAATAGAGTAAAAACTCAAGAGATGAGTAAATAAGCATACTAGAAATAAATTAAAATAATTCAAATGCTATAAGAAAGGAATATTACCATAGCATTTAAGTACTAACTTAAGTAATAATTTTAAATTTAAAAATTAAGTCTATTTTTTAATATATTAGACTAAGAAAATAACTCACTGGAATATATACAATTAGAGAAAAATAATAACACACTGTCAAGGATGCTAGAACCCTTAAATTATGGGTAGTTATCAATACCAGGAATATTTTAAATTAGGTGATAAGATCACCCAATTTATATCTTATTAAGCTTTATAACTTACATATTACACATACTTTATATATCAAATGGCTTATAATAAAAATATTTAAATATTTCTTTATAAGGTTTTGATAATTTGTTCAGCTGATGAATACTAGATTTCTGGCCCTTTTATAATTAACAGGTCACACTATCAGCAGTTTCTCCATTAAAATAAGTCTGAAACTTCAATCCTAACAGAATCCAAATTCGTGGCTTAATGAAATCAATGAGTTAATTCAATAGATATTTGTTGATTATATTCTATTTGCTCGAATAGAACTCTTGTTAAACAATATGTCTCCCTTGATAAAGCATAGGAATCTAACATTCTCCTTTAATACTTGAAAGTCAACTAAGTTAATGTGATAGCTTTAAAAAAAAATGTCCTAGTGGGACAAATGAAGAGCTGTTTTGTTTGCAAACCATACTGCTCTCCTTCCTTGAGAATCGCTGTCTATGAACGCCAGAAGGGTGAGGGGCGCTTGTGCACAAAATGCTAATGATTAAAACAGTGGTGACAATGCTGTCATGAATTATAAGGGTAACTGAAAGCTAAAGGCAAGGGAGTTATTAATTGCTGGAAGCAATGGCTTTATGGAAAGAGGTTAAGACTTGAATTGAAGCTTAAAGGCTTGTTAGAATTTGCATGAGCACTGGGGTGGGGGTGTGGGGGTGAGGGGTAGGGAAGGACAATGCTGGAGGCAGGGTGAGTTAACTGCTCAGAGGTAAAAATGATTAAATATAGGGCAGCGAGGAGAGAGAGAGAGAGAGAGAGAGAGAGAGAGAGAGAGAGAAACCCTTGTGTATAGTAAATCATGGGCATCACTAACGTTTTTTGAGCAACAGGGGAAGATTCATTTGGTGGCAGATGCAGAATGGAAAGGAGCAGGAAAGTCTGGAGTACCCTAGCGCTGCTGCAGAAGTCCAGCCAGGGCTAGCGTGCTTTGATCTCTTTCTGGAGCTGACTGATCCTCAGTGGTTTCTGAATTCCAGGAGCACCTTTTAATGCATCTAGAGTACTTTAGACTTTATCTTCTATAATTTCTGACTTTGTTTATGTTTCTAGTTTGTTTCTTAATTGGCTTATCTGCTTCTAGTGGGTAGGGGCCATGCAGTATCTTGCTGAATGGGGTTCAATACATTTTGTGGTTTCAATGAAACGGGTAGCTGAGAGAGATTCTGCAGGAAAACTTGTTAGCACCTGGTAACTGGCTGCCAATGGGAGAAGAAGGAGAGAAATGTGTGAAAGGTAACTTCACCTCTGGGCCTCTGAGAAAACAATGAGGACATTGTTGTCAGAGACAAGAATGTCCTGAGGGAGCGGGGAGCTGGTCTGTAGGAAAAGTTATGTGTTTAACTTTGAACATTCTGGGTTTGAAGTAAAAGTGAGACATTCAAGAGGAATTTACAGTGCTTGAGGATATGGAACTGGAACTGGGGTGACAACTAAAGATAAGATTTCGGACTGATTTTAGAGGCAGGGCTGGAGTTGCGCGGAATGGTTGAGCTTTCAGGGGATGAACTTGTAAAGAAAAGCTCAGGGAATCAAAAACTAAATCTGGAGTAATGTTCATATTTAGGGGCTGGAAGGAGCAAAAGAAACCTTAAAGCTGCACTGTCCATTTAGGTGGTCACTGGCTACTTGTGGTCATTTATATTTAAACTAGAGGCCGAGTGCATGAGATTCGTGCGGGGGGAGGGGGGGTCCCTCAGCCAGGCCTGCACCCTCTCACAATTTGAGACATCCCTCTTGCAATCCGGACCACTGGCTCCTAACCGCTGGCCTGTCTGCCTGCCTGATCACCCTAACCACTCGCCTGCCTGATTGCCCCTAACCACTCTGCTGCCTGCCTGATCGCCCCTAACCACTCTGCCTGCCTGCCTGATCGCCCCTAACCACCTCTGCCTCGGTCCCCGCCACCGTGGCTTCGTCTGGAAGGACGTCCGGAATGATGTCCGGAAGGTCGTTCGGCTGTCCAGTCTAATTAGCACATTACGCTTTTATTATTATAGATTATTTAATATTAAATAATTGAAAATTCAGTTCCTTGGTCACACTAGCCGCATTCTAAGTGCTCAAGAGTCACACTGGGTTAGTGGCTACTATAATGACAGTGCAAATAAAGCATTTCCATCATTACAGATTGTTTCATTGGACAGCATTGCTAAGATACAGAGAAACACTCACTTTAGAAAAAACCCAGAGAGCAGATGACCTTTCAAGGGAAGACAGAGTTTTAAAGAGGAAATGTATACAGTGTCAAATGCTGAGAAAAGCTGAAAGGGAATAAAAATCAGGGTGGGGGGATCCATGGATTTGGCAATAAGGAAATCATTGGAGACCATTAAGATAGCAATTTTGAGTAGCTTCGTAAGACAGAAACTGGGTGTAGCATTAAATTAGGAAGGCAGTAGGCAGCAAGTTGTTGAGACCTTGGACAAGAAAAGGAAAGAAATAAAGAAGACTATAAAGAGAAACTTGGAGGGTTTTTGAAGATGGAGAGACTTGCTCCTGTTTGAAGAGAAATGGACAGAGGCCTGTGAAGATGGTAAGGGCTCTGCCCAGGAAAAACTCCGTTTCTCTCTGTACTTGCACACTCGAATAATCAAAACACTTACCTTCTGGTCAACAACTGTGTGTGTTTATTACATTACACAATTCTCTGACACCAACTGGGTGTCCTACCGTTCAATTCCGTTCTGACACTGTCTGCCTGGAAGTAGTGTCAGCTCTCACAGGTTAGGGCTCAGTCCTAGGAGTCTGTCTCCACTTCAAACACCAATCGCAAGTCCTAGGTTGTCACCAGGACTTTTGACCGACCAGCTATAAGTTGGGGTTCCCACATTCCCTCCTTGGGTTGGATAATTTGCTGGAATGGCTCACAGAACTCAGGGAAACACACCAATATACCATAAAGGATATAGATCAGGGATGGGGAACGTCAGGCCGGTGGACTGTGTAAGGCCTGGGAAATCATTTGATCTGGCTTGGCCAAGTCATTAGGGGTGAGTTAATTAAATGTTTGACCAAATATAGCAGGCTAATTTTTAAATTGATAATTTTGTATGGCCCTCGAATTATGTTATAAACAGCCAAATGGCCCTTGGCAAAAAAAGGTTCCCCATCCCTGAGATAAATGAACAGCCAGATGAAGAGGTACGTGGGGCGAGGTATGGGGAAGGAGTGCAGAGCACCCTCTCCAGCATGCCACCTTCCTAGCACTTTCATGTGTTCAGTAAACTGGAAGCTTTCCAAACTATGTACTTTGGGGAATTTTATGGAGACACTATCATATAAGCATGACTGATTAACTCTCTCTGGCAGCTGGGAGTGGTGGGGTAGGCGTGATTGATTAACTCAATCTCTAGCACCTTTCCCCTTCCCAGAAAGTTCCAAGTTTCTAATCATGGCTTGGTCTTTCTAGTGACCAGCCCCCAACCAGGAGCCCACCCAAAGTTGCCTCATTAGGAAAAAAGATGCTCCTATCATCCAGGAAATTCCAAGGGATTTAGGAGCTCTGTGTCAAGATTCTGGGTCAAAGACCAAGCATTTGAACAAAAACTCACTTGGTGCTCCTATCACTTAGGCAGCTTTGTGCTAGGAACCAGGAATCTAGTCCTGACACATCAAGGTTTCTGGTTTGATTCCAGGTTAGGGCACATATAGGAATCAACCAATGAATGCATAAGTAAGTGGAATAAAACACCAATGTCTCTCCTCTCTCTCACTCCCCCTTCTTCTCGCTCTAAAATCAATCAATAAATATAATTAAAAAAATAAATAATGCAATTATATACACATAATAGATATATATGTATAATATATAGTATAATAATATCTAGTGTTATGGTTAATCCATAATGATTTATAAATTGTTATATTCATTAAATAACTTTTAAAATAAGTGAAAAGAGAGATGATTCATCATAGATAAATCTCAAAAATAATGAGTGAAAAAAGCTATTATAGCAGGATAAACAGTATAATACCATTTATATAAAGTTTTAAAACACACAAATTTATATTCTATACTATATGTGGATATGTACATGTGAAATAAAACTATGAGATATTGCATGGGGATGATAAATGCTAAATTTTAAATGGTAATTGCCCTTGGTATGGAGAGGAGACTGAGATTTGAATGGGTATCCATTTGTATTTGCAAGGTTTCCTTAAACTAGGTCAAGTATATTATTATTATGATATTGTTCTCTATTACTACTCTGTTTGCCTGAAATAGTGCATAATCATTATTTTCAACAAACAAAAAGAATAAATTAATAAATGAGTCCATGGCAGAGGTAGTCAGATAAACATGCTCAGGCAACTGATTGACTGAAGAAGTGGAGGGGAGCAAGAGAAGGATGCTCTAACCAGCCGAGCTACCCGGCCAGCGGCATTTATTGTTTACTCCACTTCTTGGGTTGAAATGGAGTGATGAGATGGTGCAGCATTTCAGCCATTGTAGAGGTAAATGGAAAAATTCTGTTCCTTCAAGGCAGGTAAAAATAGTTTTCAATTCAACTTTCTCCCTGCCACCTCATTCCTTATCCCCCCCACCCCCACTTCCTCTTACATTCTGTAAGCCTTGGTTCTTTTTGGGACTAGTTAATGGATATGTATAATTTATAGGATTAAAGGATAGAAAAAAATTATTATAAGAGAGATTGAATCATGAAGTATGAATACACTTCATAGTGAAGGTTGCTGCTCATCATTTAAAATATATATTTTTATTGATTTCAGAGAGCTCACATTCTAAAGATTTGCATTTCAGAGAGGAAGGGAGTGGGAGAGAGAGACAGAAATGTCGGAGGATGGAGCCCACAGCCGGGCATGAACCGTGGGAATCGAACCGTGACCTCCTGGCTCATAAGTCAGTGCTCAACCACTTGGCCATGCCAGCCAGGCTCTTGCTCATCATTTAAGGACAAGACACCTCAGAGGCATCCAAGGTTGTTTATTAATAGCCTTACATCATTCATTAGTATTATTAAGTAAAGTTCCTTGATACATTTGCTAATTTACAAGGTAATTTCTAGAATTCTATATTATTCTAAGAAAGATAATCAGTAAGACACTTTCTAGCATTCTATATCCTCCTAAGACAGATTATTAACATAGAAATATGTAAACCATCTTTTCTCAGAAAGTTGCACCAACTCAGAAATCTGTCAGTGGACTAAACTTCCTGGACTGACATGAAGATGACTTCGGAAGTGTTATGGATAACTAGGAAATTTAGAATACCCAGGGATGTCAATAGCCTGGATGAAGAGAATAGGATTTCTTGAATTATAAAAACGTCAGTCCTTTTTGTACCATGATGATATTGTTGGTGTGGAGCTTGAGTGAAAATGAGGGTCTAACTCATTTGGGAAATAAGATCTTGAAAGAGGTAACTATTATAATGTCAAATAAATTTTATCATACAGTATTTATTGGTTAATTGTATTTTTCTACTCATCCTTTATTTTCCCACAAGATAAATGTGTTGACAATCTTTCTGCTTAATATTAAACATCCTGGTATTGGTTAGAGCATTCAAAATATCCCTAACACAGGGAGCTCACATTCTAAAGATTTGTTTAAAAATGACCTTCCTTATAAATATGTACCTATTTTATCTACTATATTTTTTCTTTATCTTTTTAATTTTTTTACTTGGTGGATAGGTGAATTTTTTAAGCGGATCATTTAAGACTTGGTATGTTGACTGGTAAGACTGATACATTTGGGTTTGAATCTGCCACTTATTTGAAAATGAAACTGAGCAAGTCCCATAATCTTACTGAGCCTCAGGTTCCTCACCTATAAAGTGATAAACCTATGATATTTAACTCCTAGGGCTGAACAGAGTAAATATGTGAAAGAGTTGGCATGCAGTAAAAGCTCAAAATTTTATCTCTTCCTTTTGCTAGATTAAGAAAAAAATAAGACAAGCCTGGCTGGTGTGGCTCAGTGGTTGAACATCGACCTATGAACCAGAAAGTCAGGGCTCAATCCCCCATGGCGGGGCATGCAAGGAGGCAGCCGATCAATGACTCTCTCTCATTATTGATGTTTCTATCTCTCTCCCTCTCCCTTGCTCTCTGAAATCAATAAAAATATATTTAAAAGAAAAAATAAGACAAGAGATATGGTTTTTAAGGTATATTTTTGAGAAAGTAGGAAAGATACAAAATATAAAGGGGGTTAAGTATACCTAATCATGTCAGCTAGAATGCTTCTGAAATATGGTAGTGATTATGTAAACAGAACAAACTTGAAGATTCCTGAAATTCAGTGTTAACAGCTTAGAGACTCGGGGGGGCAGGTCAAAAAGGAGGTTCACAATCACGGAAACAAAAGTTAAGTTAAAAAAAAACATTGATTTAGGTAAAACTATACAAAACAGCTACCTTTTTTAGATAAAAAATGGTTGAATATTGGCAATTTCATGTGGTCCACGTAATAGATACTCAGGAGGCAAAAAAAAGCAGTCCGTTAGGGGTGGTGCAGTTAACCAGGGCGTTGGCTGTATTTATTTATTTATTTATGTATGTATGTATGTATGTATGTATGTATGTATTTATTTATTTGACAAAATGTCAGATGGCAGAATTTTATGATTTTAGTAACACAAATACAACATTTACACCTCCTGTCTAATCATTTCTTTGCTGCGCAGCCTGGCATTGGAATAGGTGACTCTGATAGCCAGCTGGGCTGCAATTTCCACAATGGCTTTGGGGTTCTTTGAGGAGATGCTGTGAGCAATCTCAGCACAGTAAGACTTGTTGCACATCAGCAGCACTTCAAGCACTTTGACATTATGGACCAGAAACTTCCGGAAGCCACTGGCAGCAAGTGCTTTGTTTTCTTGTTGCTCCCATAACCAATGCTGGGCATCAAGATCTGGCCCTTGAATCTTCTATGCACCCTATTGTCAATGCCTCTGGGTTTCCGCCAGTTCCGCTTAATTTTGACATATGGGTCTGACTGGGGCCAGATGAACTTCTTGGTCCTCTTTTTGACAATCTTGGGTTTAATGAGGGGTCTGAGGGCAGCCATGGTGCTGAGTAGGAGATGGCTGCCACCTCTGTCGCCTTGGCTGTTTTCAATACAGAATGGCTAGTCTCTGTGGATGTGAACCAAGCATTACTTAGTGGTCTCTTCTCTTTGTAGAGAAAAAGGAGGTTGAAAATGGGTGAAAGAGTTCATGCAGGTCTATAGACGTCAAGGCCCTTCGATATTCATTCGTTTCCAAAGGATTTAAGAAAATTTACAAAAACACATACACGATTTTAAAAAATTGTCTTTATTGTTGAAAGTATTACATATGTCTCCTTCCCCTCCCCCCATTGACCCCTCCTACCCCACCCTGCCCCAGGCCCCAGACCTTCACCGTGGCCTACACCATGGCCTACATGGGTTATGCATATGGTTGCTCTCTCCCCACTCACCCTCCCCTGCCTTTCCTCTGAGATTCCGCAGTCTTTTCTATGCTTCTATGTCTCTGGACCTATTTAAAAAAATATTTTTATTGATTTCAGAGAGGAAGAGAGATAGAAACATCAATGATGAGAGAGAATCATTGATTTGTGGCCGGCAACCGGGGAATCCAATCGTGACCTCCAGGTTCAGAGGTCTACGCTCAACCACTGAGCCACACTGGCCAGGCTCTCTGGATCTATTTTGTTCATCAGTTCATTTTGTTCATTAGATTCCACATATGAGTGAGAGCATGATACTTGTCTTTCTCTTACTGGCTTTTTTCACTTAGCATAATACTCTCCAGGTGAGGAAATTGAGGATGAGGGAAAAGAAAGTGACACCCAGATCTCCTACTGTGATGTAAACAGTGGCCAGCACAGAGCTCCCTCAAATCATCTTTGGAAAGGAAAAAGTATAAATAGTTTCCAGCACAGTACTTTTTTGATAAGGAACTGCAATTCTGGATTCCTATGTAATGTAGCAGTAGGTATTATTGAGAGGGTAACCTCTGCTGAGAAAACAGGTAGCTTTTAATTAACATAAACTATTTCAAGGTTTGACTGTAGTACTGGAATAGTTAAGAAAAGGTGTTGTTTTTTTTTCAGAGACCATTTCCAACCTTCTTAATATTCCACGGCAATCACCCTTTTAAGTGTGATCTGAGAGGGTCCTTTGAATTTGTGATGCTTTTGGCACATGTATCTTTTAAAACCATTGCATTAACAGCAGAATTGTTATCTCTGGTAAGTTATTTTTTCTTTTCAGAAGGATTAGATGAAAAGTTTTTGCATTTTGTCAGAATGGTCTACGGACCAAAAAAGTTTCAAAATGATTTCATTTGTCAAGTGGTATCAATGAAGAAATGAATTGAATTCTTGTGGCCAAATACTTTACTCTCTGTGGGTGGCTGGACTAAGACTTTGTGAAAGGGGCATGGGGGTGGTATACTTAGACCCATAAACATATGTCCCCATTCCTGGAAAAATAGCTGAAAAAAAAAGCTTCTTCTAGGGAGAGCTATCTTCTATCCAACATATCTATGGGCTAAGAAGAGACAATGCCGTGACTTCCCTCCTCTCCAACTCCACTTGTCTTCCTCTTCAGCGCCCCCCCCCCAATCAGCTTATTTCCTTTAAAACTGAAGTGTAAAATAGTACAGTATTTACACTACTTAGCTTTTAAAGTGATTCTTGTACTTAAATATGAGACTAAAATGTGTTTTGGAAGAGATCAACCCCATTGTTGGATTCATATAAAGTCTTGTTGTGCCTGCTTGTGATTTTTAGGTCACTTCCCTGGAAGTCTATCTTTTGTACAAGTTAAGTGCCAAGTAACCATACAACTTCTCTTATCCTATGAGAATAGGTCAGAAGTATAAGTGCTTTAGAACTGGGACTCAAACTCGTAAATGGACTACGAATTCTTTTTAGTTGTCACACACAAATGTAGTTTCAGTGCTGGACTTACAACCCCATCCCTGGCACAATGTTGTCACACAAAATATAATAATCGCAGTAACTGGATTCTTTTTTTTTAAAAATATATTTTATTGATTTTTTACAGAGAGGAAGGGAGAGAGATAGAGTTAGAAACATCAATGAGAGAGAGAAACATCGATCAGCTGCCTCCTGCACATACCCCACTGGGGATGTGCCTGCAACCAAGGTACATGCCCTTGACCAGAATCGAACCTGGGACCCTTCAGTCCGCAGGCCGATGCTCTATCCACTGAGCCAAACTGGTTGTGTGAGTCAGATTTCTAGAAAAAGGCTGTCGTGGACAGCATTTCCATCTCTTTAACTTAACCTTTCTTGGCAATTAGATCTAAAGGTAACAGGCAGAGATAGATGTCTCTTAGTTGGCAACACACACACAAAAAACAGCATTTTCCTCCCCATGATGACAGCAAGATATCAAGGATGCCAAAGAGAAAAGGAGTGTTAACTTAATCTAATAAGTGAGACGAGATCTTAAAGTATAACTAAAATGTTCCAAGGGGAAAAAAAATACTCGCTGAGATTCACTATTTAAAAAACGTTGGCAAGTGTTAATGGTTTCTTTTCCACGTTTGACTTGTTACCAAGACGATTAAGAAACAAGGGATTATGATTATGTGACTGGATTTTTAAAATAAAAAAGTATTCTGCATCTCTGAATATATATATACATATATATTTACATATACACACATGCCACATTTTAAATGAAATATACTTAAAAGTGGCTGTTTTGGTGCCACTGGCAAGGAGGGCTCTGCTCTGCGAGGTGAATTATTTTTGTTTTTAAGTGCCTGCCTCCAGGGTACACAAGTGGGAGATGAACTGGAAGGAAACCTGGGACTCAGGGGGATGGGGCCGAGATGGCTGGGACCGAATCTACGAGCTGAATGTCAGAGAAAATCCTCCTCCAGCCTCGGAAGGGGTGTCTCCCCCAATACCAGCTCCCTCCCCCCGGGCTCGCGGGGCGGGTCTGCTTTGCTGAG
>NW_005353838.1:6691929-6692215 GCF_000412655.1 Myotis brandtii | reverse complement strand
CGGCCGAGGCTGCCGCCGGGATGGAGGAAGCGTCGAGTGGAGCTGAGCCACCGGGGAACGATTTCCTCCCCAGCTCAGCTCCGCTCCAGCTTGGCAAGGCCTGTGTCGAGCGCCTGCGAGGTGGAAGAGGCCTGCGCCTCGGGCCCGGCAGCGGCAGCCGGCAAGCAAGTCGGGCACAGCGGGGTAATAGGCGAGCTGTAGCCGCTTTCGGGAACCTGCGCCGCCTAGGCCGCTCATTGTCTCTCCCCTCCACCCGGGGGGCAAACAGGAAGCGCGCAGCCGGGCC
>NW_005353838.1:6677792-6690214 GCF_000412655.1 Myotis brandtii | reverse complement strand
CGGGCGCCCTTTCCTGCTCCTCCACAGACTTGTGTGGGCCTGAAGCCAGCCCCGGCTTTCCTTAAATTGTCACTGCGGAACCTCGGTTCAGATTCGCTACAAAATGAAGTCTGCGAGGGCGGGGGTGGAAGGCTCCAAAATGGATGTTTGAGTAATTCATATCACTGCTGGAAACTCCTTCCCAGCACCACGGCGTTTTCAAGCACAGCCTATCGGCCATGGATAGTAGCAGCCAGAGGCAGTGTCTCCAGTTCTTAGTGTGTTGAACCTGGAGCTTTTTCGGTTGGAAGTTACTAGATCTTACTGATTTAAACCGTAAATCGTTAAAAAATAAAAAAGAAGGAAGGAAGGTTTACTCTTTGAATTATGTTTTTGTATGCAGGAGTGGATACTTTGAAGTGCTTTTTTCAGTGACCATTCTAAATTGTCGAATTTTAGTTTTTGCAGACTCTTATTTTGCAGTAATTTTTCGTAAGTGGAATAAGTGAAACATTTAGCGGCTGCTGAAGTCGCTGAAGTTACTTAGATAATACTTTGGCTTTTGAAATTGAACCTGAATACCCGTGTTAGAAACAGAAGTACATGTAAGAAGTTGTACTTGCATGCATGCTAATGCACACCATACTTACACAGTTGAATTTGGCTTGTAAGGCCGTCTTACTGTCATTGCTAGTCTGATGGGACAGGGTAGGTGCTTTTTTGTGGTGTGTCTGGAGCAGGGGGAGGAGCTGACGTGTTATCTGAGGGCTTAATTCATATGATCTAGGAAAACAGCTTTTAGCACTGTTGCTTGTGACTTTTACATTTGCTGGAATCATTGCTGTTGCATTAGTGTAACACGTAGATGTATTTACTTATTAAAATAATTCAAATATTTCCCTTTGAGGTGGATTATAGGACTTGATTTGTGTGTAGTGATACTTGGAAGTAGGCACAGTAGACAAAAAAGTTTGATATTTGATATAGTCTGCTGGAAATTCTTAATATTTCTAGGCGGTAAAAGTGAAGCTAAAGTTAAGCTATGTTAAAGGTTGTATTTGTAATTTTAGTGCTTCAAATTATATTGTAGAGAGAGATGAATGGTTTTAGTGTCTTAAAAGTATGATTTTTAAGTTTTGTGCTTTTGTAAGCAGATTAAAATGTAAAGGCATAAAATTATGTTTGTGTGAGCCATTGTTACTTTTAAACAACTTATGGATTGATAAACCTTTTTAAAGAACTACGTCTCTCTAGCTCTACAATGACAAGACAAATTGGAACCACTGCATAAGTAAAATTGCAAGCCAGATTGCTTCTACTTACCTTTTTAATATTTTCAATTAGAACAAAAAACTTTTTGTAGCTGTAACTTACCAAGTTTAGGTGTCAGCTCACCAGTGGGGGAGGGGAGAAGTAAAAGGAGGAAGTGAAGGTGAAAATATGTATATGTACATGTATATGTGAATCTTACATGAATCTCAGTCCCAGGAATGGAATATTATCTCCAACTTTAGCCTACTCTGGCCATATATCACTTGTAGAAAAGTTGTTTCCATGCCTCTTCAACTCATACTCTGAACTACTAAATCTCTACTGATATATATTTCCCTATAGATGAATATGAACTAGAATCAGTTGCAGCATTTTTTTTCTTTGTATGTTTGGTACCTGTGCAGAAAATTTTTCACTGAGTAAAATTGGTAAGACTGGCTTGAATATGTTTGCCTTAGGAAATGGGAAAATTATTTTTCTTGTTCAAATGAATTTCATACATGTACATCTTGGAAAATGAGAATTTAAGTGATTTTATGGGTAATTTTTTTCCACCTGAAAATGTTATTAATCATCTGCTTTAATTACTCAAACTACTGGGAATCTTGAGATATCTATAGAGAGCTTTATTTTTGTAGCAGTGTTTCTTTAAAATTCTTGTTTTGGAAGAATTTTAAATTTACAGAAAAGTTGCAAAGATGGAACTTGAGGGTTTACCGTATTCCCTTCATCCAGCTTCCCCTAATGTTAATATAGCCATGGTACGTTTGCCAAAACTAGGAAATTAACAATGATACAGTATTATTAACGACAAATTTTATTCTGATTTTACCAGTTTTTTCAGTAATGCCCATTTTCTGTTCCAGGATCCAGTCCAGGGTACTACATTGCATATAGTATTATTATATTTAAAATCAAGTGAAATACATGCATTTCAATTTTATGCCAGTTTAGTTTGGTATTTTAGGATTAAAAGGTTATTAAAAAGCCAATCACCTGCACTAGAGATTTGCTTTAACTATTTCAAATTTAGAATTTGTTTTAATATGATATGGGTTCATCCTGGATCCTGGCCAAGAATGGATACCCTCAGTACTGTACTGAATAGATCTAATCACAAAGCAATCTCACCTGTATTGCTGTACACCAGGGACTCCCAAGGTTGGTTTGATGGCAAGGCTCTTTTCTACTTTATTATTAAAAGTTGTGTAGTTAATTAAAAAAAAATCTTTATTGTTGAAAGTATTACATAGGTCCTCCTTTTTTTGTGTAGTTAAGTTTTGTAATAAATCAGGGAACGGAGTAAAGTAGACCTTTGTGAAATATTAACTTACCTGTTTTGTGTTTGTGTGTACTTATGGATTATTAATTTATTTCATTTGTACTGTAGTGTAATAAGCTGAACAAGTACATACTATAAAAGTTGTTGCCTGATCTTCACTTTAGGTTGTAAATTTAGTGTTCATTAATTTAGTATATACATGTTGGTGAGCTAAAAAATGAACAATAGCTTATTTTTTTAAAAGAGGTTATTTTTACCATTACTTAAAAAGATCTACATTGTCATTGTAATGAATTCATTGAGTATTTGTTTTTATTTGAAGTCTGTTTGAGTTCTTTAGTGTTCCTTGAAGATTTCAAGAAACTTGAGTATGTACTTACCTAAGACTGGTTTTTCGTTTGTTTCTACCTTAGCTTCATACTTTCTTGTTTCTGGTTACACTCTTTGCTTGCCGGTTTGGCTTTCATATAAAGCCCATTTGTGGGAACTGAGAAGTTAATAATCCTTTTCAAATGCTATGCAGTAAGTGGTGTGAATTTTTTCTTTTTCCCTATCTACAGGTATCATCTGAGAAGATAAACCTTTTTTTTTCTTTTCTCTCATCCCCAAGTCCCCACCTCCATCCCATTTTTATGCCTAGTTGTACTGGAGAATGCCCTTGTAATGAACTGCTGTAGTAGCGTTTCAGGGCTACTCTGGGTTGTGGTCCTTTCACTGTGTAATTATGTGTTTATATGCAGAAGGAACCTTAGAGTACCTTACAGTTACAACTTTTTACAGTAATGCCAACTTCCACCTAAATATGGGAAGTATTTAGATAGTATTTTGTTTGTTTGTTGTCAAATGAGAATGTTAAAGTTACTGAGAGAAACACTGGTGGATTTTTCTTTTAGTGTGAAGTTTATGTAAAGGGTTGTCTTGATCCTAAACCAAATACTAGTTCTTGCCTGGGTTATGTGATTTTATGCTCTCTCTTCCTTTGTTTTTTATAGTATTTCCAGATAGCCTAACAGCAGAGTTTTTACAGCTCTTTTTGCTCTTAGATGATTTTCTAATTTAGCCCTTTCCCTTTTGGTATCTAGAGTACTTTATGTCTTTTAGTGGTATGCTGCTGATGAAATTTCTTACAAATGAATGGTCTTAGTAGGCTTTGTAGTTTGAAATATCTGGGACTTATTCATTATGGAGTTATGGAAATAAATAGGTTTAAAATTGATGTAGTTTTTCACAGAAGACTAATATCTCAGGGTCAGTTTTATCCATTTTTTCTATCACTTTCTTTGCAATGGTTTTAAAATAAGATACCTTTAACTATTCATTCAACAAATACCTACTGATCTTTGATCCAGGAGTTGTGCTAGTCATCTAATGGGTGTTTTTCAAATCTGTCCTTAAAATTTTAGTAATCATAATGATGCCTTAGGATTGTATAATGCCTTATAGTTTGTAAAGGTTAGCAGTTTTGATTCTTACAACCCTCTAGGGCAGTGGTTCTCAATCTCCTGGCCCTTTAAATACAGTTCCTCATGTTGTGACCCAACCATAAAATTATTTTCGTTGCTACTTCATAACTGTAATGTTGCTACTCTTATGAATCGTAATGTAAATATCTGATATGCAGGATGGTCTTAGGCGACCCCTGTGAAAGGGTCATTCGACCGCCAAAGGGGTCGTGACCCACAGGTTGAGAACCGCTGCTCTAGGGTAATATTTTCCCCATTTTTAACAGAAGTTCTTCTCTAAATCACACACAATTCTACAGTTCTAGCTAGGACCAGAACTCAGTTATGAGTTCTTTTCGCTAGCGCAATATATTCCTCTTTCCCCAGCACAATCTTAGCTTAAATCATGGAAGTCTAGTAGTTTTCTGATTAAGTATTTTTCCTCATTCCGTTTAAAAAAAAAAAAAAAAGAACACAGCCCTGACTGAGTGGCTCACTTGTTTGGAGCATCGTCCTGTGTATCAATCAAAAGGTTACAGGTCCGATTCCCCGTCAGAGGACACACCTAGGTTGCAGGTGTGATCCCAGGTTGGGGCCCGGGTTTGGGCTTGTAGGGGGGCAAACTGATCGTTTCTTTCTCACATTGATGTTCTCCCTTCCTCTCTCTAAAAATCAGTTTAAAAAAGATTCTGTAGTGAGGTTTTAGAAAATTAGCATTTAGTAAATCTTTTAAAACTGTAAGTTATTTCATTAAAGAAAAACATTTTTTATTGCTTTCTTCTTCTTTTTGTTAATCCTCACCCAAGAATATTTAGAGAGTGGAAGGGAAGAGGAAAGACACAAAGAGAAACATCAATGTGAGCGAAACACATTGATTGGCTGCCTCCCGCATGCCCCGACCAGGGTCAGGATTGAGCCTGCAACCGAAGTACAGGCCCTTGCTCAGAATTGAACCCGGGACTCTTCAGTCCAGGGCTGACGCTCTATCCACTGAGCCAAACCAGCCAGGGCTTATTGCTGTATTTTTTTTTTTCTTTATTAAATTATCTCTTGCTGTTCCTAGCTATCCCTCCCCCCCCCACAGGCTTGGGCTAAATAAACAAATAAACAACATTAATAAATGCATAAATACATAAATAAATAAATTTTAATCCTCGCTTGAGGACATTTTTTTCCATTGATTTCAGAGAGAGAGGAAGGGAGGAGGAGAGGGAGGGAAGTTAGGGAGGAAGGGAGAGAGAGAGAGACAGACAGACAGACAGACATTGATGTGATAGAGAAACATCAATTGGCTGCCTCATGCATGCCCCGCAACTGGGATCAAACCCGCAACCTGCTTATGTGCCCTCTCCTGGAATCCTCTACCCTTCAGTGTAAGGGAGGATGCTCTAAACACTGAGACACATGCCAGGGCATAAATATTTTTATATGTTTTTCACTTTATTAAAAAATGTTCAAATCATTTTGTCCTAGATTTGGGGATTTCCCTTTTTTTGGTAGTTTCTTTTTTGGAGGAGGGGATTTCCCTTCAATTAATGACCTGCTTTGTTGGAAAAAAGTGGTACTACAGTTTATTTTATTTAGCTTCTGGAGAGGGAGGAGTGTGCTTGGGTAGTATTTACTCAGAATTGTCATTTGAGTAGTTGTATTTATTTTCAAAGAATTTCTTGACTAGAAAGCTGTTCACTGATGGTTGAATATCTGCCCTGTTATTTTTCTGTGAAAAGAATACATTATATGCCATAAGTTAACTTTTAAAAAGATGATAAAGGGTCTAAATGCTAGCATTATAAAGTTAATTTGTATCTGAGACACTATATTCTTTTATATAAGTTAAATAATTGTAAATTTAATGCTAGTCAGAAAAAAATTCAACAGTTGATTCTTTAAAGGTGATCAATAACCTTAAGATAAGAATTGGTTTTTAGACATACTGTACTGCAGGTTTCAGTATAAAGTACAGATTAACATATCTTTAGTTTATTTAAAATGCCAAGAGAGACAGAAATGAAACGTGAATTGTTACTTTAACATAAGGAAAGATGACTTAACCTTCTAATTTCTGTACCAGATAGAAGTTGAATGATGTGTGACATTAATGTTTGGTGCTTCATTTTAATAAGTTTAATAGATTTAAAAGATTGTATTTATTTATTTATTTATTTTTATTTTTATTTTTTGTTTGTTAATCCTCACCCGAGGATATTTTTCCATTGATTTTTAGGGAGAGTGAAAGGGAGAGGGAAAGACAGAAACATTGATGTGTCTTACATCGATTGGTTGCCTCCTGCACGAGCCCACAACCAAGGTACGTGCTCTTCACCGGAATTGAACCCCGGACCCCTTGGTCCTCAGGCCAACGCTCTATCCACTGAGCCAAACCGACTAGGCAGGGGTCCTCAGACTACGGCCCGCGGGCCACATGCAAATACAAATATTGTATTTGTTCCCGTTTTGTTTTTTTACTTCAAAATAAGATGTGTGCAGTGTGCATAGGAATTTGTTCATAGTTTTTTTTTAAACTATAGTCCGGCCCTCCAACGGTCTGAGAGACAGTGAACTGGCCCCCTGTTTAAAAAGTTTGAGGACCCCTGGACTAGGGCAAAAGATTGTACTTAAGTGATCATTGTTTTAGTTCAGGCTTAGATGTTTGTACTGGTCCCACAGTTTCTCTGCTTGTACTCTCTTCCTCCTTTCAGTCTTCTTCACTGGGCCTTAGTTTATCTTTATAAAACAGATCTGATTGTACCTTTTATAGCTTTCATTCACTGTCTGCAGGATAAAGTCCAAACTCCTTAGCAGAATCTACAAAGCCATTTACTGCAGGTCCTGATAAAAATGTCTAGTCCTGTTCTCCTTTTCTCTGAATCTGAACCTTTTCTGGATCCTCCCTTGAACACCAAACTACATGTTTCTTTTTGTCTGTGACTTTATTGTTTTTATACCTTTATTAATTCCTCTGTCTCTATTTCCTAACTACCCAAAGCGAATTATTAAATTTTATTCTAAGGTTACTTTAAATATAACTTATGTGAGATATTTGTTTTTTAGTCTTTTATGTTCCCAAATAGTGTTTTGATCATATGGCTAGTATATACTTTTCACATATAGTAGCATGTATGTGTATGGCTGCTTGGATAGATTGTGAACCATTTGATGGAAAAGATTGTGTATTTCATGGGATTACTCATATGTTTATTTCATTTTGACAGATATGCACAAATATCTTGAATTGTGTCATTAATACTGTGGTTTTATTCATTGAAATAATATACTTTTAACTGTGCTTCTATATGAAAATTAGGTAATGAGTTTCTTTAAACTTTTAAGATCTTCTGGTTCTGTGATATTTGTATTAAAAATGTGGAATGGGTTATGTTGAGAGAACAGTATTTGTCTAACCTTTTTTTATGGTCACAGACCCCTTTTGAGAATATGTTTAAACCCTAGACAGAGTATCCTCCCCTCCCCCATTATACTTTTCACTTTCTCAAAAAGTTGGTATGCTATTAGAGGATTCAAAGATCCTTTGAAACTCAGGCATGGATCCTATATGCGTATGCTCTCATTGTCTACTGATATGTGGTGTTTTAGGAAATCACATAGATCTAGAAGGAAGTGGGATAGGAATCGTTTTATTTTGATGGTAATTAATATAGGATTTTATTCCTCATGTCTTTATCCCTGGTCTTAGTGGGAGACAGTATGGTATAGTATTTAAGGGCCTGGGTTCTGGAGTTTGACTTGGCTTAGTTTTATATCTTGTCTTGGCATTTGATAGCTCTGTGATTTGTCCCTCAATTTTCTCCTCTGTGAAATGTGAATAATGGTAACACCTACCTCAGGATTGTTGAAAGGAATAAATAATAAAATCTCATAAACCCCAATTAGAGTACTTGGCATTTAAAAAAACACCCCAGCTCAAATGCTAGACGTTACTGTTACTATGCCCTAAAAAGAAATCTGTCCTTTGACATTGACATGTAGGATTTTATTGCTTTTTCCTTTTCTACACTGGTGTTTTTCAAATCTTATTTTTAAAGTATTGGGATGATATCTGAGTTTCCAACAGGTCACAGATTGCAAAATGTAAATGCTGGGCACTTTACTGTAAACTTAAAAGAATACTAGGTAAAGCCACAGTTTATATCCTCTGGCTCTTGGATGTTAGAAAAACTTTTCAGATGGGGTGACTTTGCCATGTAGTCATGGGGCAATAACCTTTCCTCGTTAAATTTTTAAAGATGTCATTTTTTTAAAGTAATTCATGGGAAAAATAAAGAATTGCTAATAGAATATCCCTAGCCATGAGTTTGCTCTGGAGTGCATTAATACATGCCATAAAAGAGTTGCTTTAATTATTTCATTAAAGGTTTAGATCAATAATATACAAATCTAATTCACATGGTTTGATAACACTGCACTAATGTTTCTTTTTTTCTCATATATAATGCACCTGATATTTTAGTGCACTGTATATTTTTTGAATTTTTTTCAGTGTTTGAGGTATGTCTGGTTTGAGCTGTTTATACTTTTTTTCTAGCCACTTCTATTATTATTATTTTTTAAAAATATATTTTATTGATTTTTTACAGAGAGGAAGGGAGAGAGACAGAGAGTTAGAAACATCGATCAGCCGCCTCCTGCACATCTCCCACTGGGGATGTGCCCGCAACCCAGGTACATGCCCCTGACCAGAATCGAACCTGGGACCCTTCAGTCCGCAGGCCGACGCTCTATCCACTGAGCCAAACCGGCCTCGGCAACTTCTATTATTTTTAACTGCATAGCATTAGAGATCATAGATGAGGGAATAAAAAATCAGTTAATGGTCATAAAGCAAAGACTGCTTACTGAAATTTTTTCCTGCTCAAATAGCATGGGTTATTTTTACAATAAAAAAATTGGAAATGATAATTATTATAGTTTATTTTCTGAAATTTTTAAGAGAGAGAGAAGGGCGGGGGGAGAGGAAGAGAGAGAGCCTGAACTCAGACTATCAAGATCGATTTGTTGTTCCACTTAATTCGTGCATTCATTGGTTGATTCTTGTATGTGCTTTGATGGGGGATCGAACCTGCAACTGTGGTGTATCAGGTGATGCTCTAACCAACTGGCCAGGGCTGTAGGTTTTATAGTACTGCTTCTATATTTGAACTCCACTGTGTTATTAAGATAACTTTTATTTTTAGGTAGTAGGATTTATATCAATTTTTAGAGTTTTGAGGACTGGTTTAACTCTACTACAAATATATATCTCAAAACAGTTTTTGTTTTCTTCATCCAGACAGGTGATTTGGCTGCTGTACAGTTAGGAGGAGCACCAAACCGATGGGAGGTTTTGTCAGCCACACCCACAACTATAAAAGATGAAGCGGGTAATCTAGTACAGATTCCCAGTGCTGCTACTTCGAGTGGGCAGTATGTTCTTCCCCTTCAGAATTTGCAGAATCAACAAATATTTTCAGTTGCACCAGGATCAGAGTCATCGAATGGTACAGTGTCCAATGTTCAATATCAAGTAATACCACAGATTCAGTCAACAGATAGTCAACAGGTTCAGATTGGCTTCACAGGAACTTCAGATAATGGAGGTATAAATCAAGAAAGTGGTCAAATTCAGATCATTCCTGGCTCTAATCAAACCTTGCTTGCCTCTGGAACTCCTCCTGCTAATATTCAGAATCTCATACCACAGACTGGTCAAGTCCAGGTTCAGGGAGTTACAATTGGTGGTTCATCTTTTCCTGGCCAAACCCAAGTAGTTGCTAATGTGCCTCTTGGTCTGCCAGGAAATATTACCTTTGTACCAATCAACAGTGTCGATCTAGATTCTTTGGGACTCTCGGGCAGTTCTCAGACAATGACTGCAGGCATTAATGCCGATGGACATTTGATAAATACAGGACAAGCTATGGATAGTTCAGACAATTCAGAAAGGACTGGTGAGCGGGTTTCTCCTGATATTAATGAAACTAATACTGATACAGATTTATTTGTGCCAACGTCCTCTTCATCACAGTTGCCTGTTACTATAGATAGTACAGGTATATTGCAACAAAACACAAATAGCTTGACTACGTCTAGTGGGCAAGTCCATTCTTCAGATCTTCAGGGAAATTACATCCAGTCGCCTGTTTCTGAAGAGACACAGGCTCAGAATATTCAGGTTTCTACAGCACAGCCTATTGTACAACATCTACAACTTCAAGAGTCTCAGCAGCCAACCAGTCAAGCCCAAATTGTGCAAGGTATTACACCACAGACAATCCATGGTGTGCAAGCAAGTGGTCAAAATATATCACAACAGGCTTTGCAAAATCTTCAGTTGCAGCTGAATCCTGGAACCTTTTTAATTCAGGCACAGACAGTGAGCCCTTCTGGACAAATAACTTGGCAAACCTTTCAAGTACAAGGGGTCCAGAACTTGCAGAATTTGCAAATACAGAATACTGCTGCCCAACAAATAACTTTGACACCTGTTCAGACACTTACGCTTGGTCAAGTTGCAGCAGGTGGAGCCCTGACTTCAACTCCAGTTAGTCTAAGCACTGGTCAGTTGCCAAATCTACAGACAGTTACAGTAAACTCTATAGATTCTACTGGTATACAGCTACACCCAGGAGAGAATGCTGACAGTCCTGCAGGTAAGTCTTAAGTCATATTGTAACCATAGATAGGTTCAGTGATTTGTTAATATGTAGGGAAATATTTTGCTTTAGATGTTTATCAGTATCTGTCTTTAGAGATGTTACCCTAAATTTGTATGAAAAGTAGACATCAAAGTGTCTTCCAAATTGTTCATTGAAATTTTGTAGTTTTTGAAGTCAAAGATTTATTTCTCCATTATGCCAGTATATTTGTAGTTTTTCCTTACTCAATTCTGTATTTGTTTTCACATCTGATTGGTGTTGTCAGACATTACAAAATTTGTATTTGGCAGGTAAAGTGTCTTGGTCATCCTTGGTGTGATGTAAGTTCAGTGTTTTCTGCACTATATCTAATTGGGGAATCTGGCATAGTAAAAACATGTTACTGTTGTCTCAGCCAGTAGCTAGCTAGCTGTGTGATTTTGGGCAAGTTACTTTTTCTCTTGCAAAACTCAGTTTCCTCATCATGTAAAATTGGATTGTTGGACTAAGTAACTATATCTAAGTTAGCTTCCCAGACCTAAAATTCTTTGGTTCTTTGATAGTTTATTCTTATAAGTGTCTAGTGGGCTTTGAACTTAGTTGTGCTAGACATGTTGTTATAGTATGGGGTAGAAATTTCAGAAGTCTACTCTTTTTTTGTGCAAGAATTAAATAGTATAGTTTTAAAAGAAATGCTATGAACATTATGTGTTATAATGTTTATTTAGATAACATCTTACTCTGTTGTACTAAATCCTTTTACTCTTCTACTTTAATGTGTTTTTTTTGTGGAGATTTTAATTTTTTTTTAATATTTAAATTCTTACCTAAGGATATGTTTTTCATTGATCTAGAGAGACAGGAAAGAAGAGAGGGGGCAGGGAAATGGGGAGAGAAAGAGAAAAACATCAATGTGAGAGAGAAACTTTGATATTTTACTTTTCATATTTGAGAACCTGCAACCTGGGTATGTGCCTTGACTGGGAATTTAACCGTCAATCTTTTGGTGCACAGGAGGAGCTCAATCAATTGAGTAACTCTGGCAGGGTGGGATTTTGTGGAGATTTTAACCCTCCATTTAGTCAGTGATTCTAAATTCTTAAATTGGGATGCTTAAATTTAATATTTATTTATTTATTTGTTTGTTTATTTACATTTAATTTATTGAAATAATTTCCATCACAATAAAGACTACTTTTTTTTCTTTTGAAAAATTTGCAATATATGCTTAGAAAATTGGAATTGTCTTAAAGCCTCAGGTCTGTTCTTGGACAGCCTTTAATTGCACTTGAGTCTTCTAAAGCTGTGGTTTAGAGCAACAGTTCTCAAAGTGTGGTCTGTGGACCCCTGGGGGATGTCTATGACTCTCTTAGAGGTCCTTGATGTCAAACTACTTTTCATAATAATACTGAAGTTATTTGCCTTTTTCATTGTGTTGACATTTTCCCGATGGTGGCTAAAACTGCTTATGTCTTAGCACAAATCAAAGCAGTGGCACAAAACTATACTAGTTATATTCTTTATGACATTGCACTTGCAGTTAAACACGCATTTCACTGAAGAATTATCTTGTTAAACTAGTCTAAATAGTTATTTTTACTAAATCTTGAACCTTGAGTGTGAATGTTTTTTAAAAAATAGTAGCTTTATTGAAATGTAAGTCACAACCCATAAAATTCACCCTTTAAAGTATACAATTCAGTGATTTTTAATATAGTCACAGACATGTGCAACCATCACCACTATCTAATTTTAGAGCATTTTCATCATTCCCCCCCAACTCCCATATCTGTTAGCAGTCACTCCTCATTCCCC
>NW_005353838.1:6673915-6677740 GCF_000412655.1 Myotis brandtii | reverse complement strand
ACACCTTAGCCCTTGGCAATCACTAATCTATTTTCTGTCTTTATGGATTTGCCTTTCATATCAGTAGAATTCCATTTCATATTAATGAAATCATATAATAAATGGCTTTTTGCATCTGGCTTCTTTCATTTAGCATAATATTTTCAAGATTCTTTTTGTGGTTGAATAATATTCCATTGTACGAATATCCCATATTTTATTCATTTATCTGTTGATGGACAAGGTTTCTATGTTTTGGCTATCTATATATATAAAAGCCTAAGCGACTGGTCGACTGATCGCTATGACGTGCACTGACCACCAGGGGGAAGACGCTCAACGCAGGAGCTGCCTCCTAGTGATCAGTGCGCTCCCACAGTGGGAGCGCTGCTCAGCTGACTGACGGGCACCAGATGCCGGGCTCACGGCTGGCAAATGCAGCTGTGGCGGCAGGAGCCCCTCCTGCCTTCACGGCAGTGCTACCGACAGCAGGCGCAGTGGGGCCGAGATGAGTGGGAGTGGTGTGGCTCCCGGCCAGGGCTCGGGCTCCTGCCTGGCCACCTGCGGCTTCGTGCACTACTACATCCCTTGGGATGTTGGACTGCCGGTTTCAGCCTAGGCCTGTGGGGATCAGGCTGAAACCAGCAGTCCATCATCCCCCGAGGGGTCCCAGATTGCGAGAGGGTGCAGGCCAGGCTGTGGGACCCCACTGGTGCACAAATCTGTGCACTGGGCCTCTAGTTATGAATAATGCTGCTATGAATATTATGTGTACATATTTTGTGTGTGGACATGCTTTCATTTTTTTGGATATATACTTAGCATTGGAATTGCTAGATTGTATGGTAATTCTATATTTAACATTTTGAGGATCTTCCAAAATGGTTTCCTAAAGTGATTGCACCTTGTACACTCTCACCAGCAAATGTATGAGGGTTCCAGTTTCTCTACATCCTTACCAACATTTATCGTTGTCCTTTTTTTTATTATAGTCATCTTAATTAGTATGAAGTGGTGGTACCTTGGGTTTTTGATTTGCAGTTCCTGCTGCATGTCTTTGTAATTTTTTTGTGTGTGTTAAAAAGTATGCTTTTAATAAAGCACTTTAAAATGATTGTATTAGAAAAAATGTTTTTTTATTTGTGTAGTTGTGTGAGCTGCAAGCTGAACTAGATACTAATTTCATGAAACACTTTTTACTTGAAAGGATGACTGACAAGCTGGTTATTGGGACAGTCATGTATTTAAGTGAGATCTTGTCTTAAAAAATGAATTAAGTGAGCATTACTTAAAGGAAAAAAACCTAACAGTATTTGTTGTCAATGGTAAAATTTGGGTTTTATGGTGAAAATTAGAATTTGGGAAAACTCGAATCTACTTCTATGATCTTGATAGCTTGTGAATAATTACTTTTCTAATGAGATATGGATGGTGATATTTTTAATAAATAGGATTTTTTTATACTATATTATAATAAAACTAGAGGCCTGGTGCACAGATTCGTGCATTGGTGGGGGATGTGGCCTGTGGGGATCGGCCTGCTGTGGGAGTGCTGCTTATACTGGTTAGCTGAGCGGCTGTGACCCACCCTCTGAGCGACTGCTGAATGAGGAAATAAGTCTGAGCTGATATTTTGGGGTAATGTCTTGGGTAAAGGCATGTTCTGTGTCCTGGAGGAACCTGACAGAGAGCTTTGCACCCCAAAGCCACTCGGTGAATGTCCTTGATGTGTGATGCCAGGTCGGTGACACCATCGGGGATGTTCAAGGCAGCTGTGCTCTAGGATCCTCAGTCATCAGGACAGCCTCCCTGGGGGGTCCACAGTCACGTCCCCTCTTGCCATCCGCCTATGTCAGCTCCCTGCGCTCTTTCTAGAACACACCTTAGAGGGGCTGCATCAGCTGGTGGGGTCAGGCCAGAGTCTGGATTGTCTCAGGTATTTGATAGGTGCAGAGACTCAGCCTCACCTTGGGCCTGCTAGCAACTGCTCCCAATGCGGGAGCAGCTGCTCATCCTGGTCAGCCAAGTGGCACTCCCACTGTGGGAGCGCACTGACCAACAGGGGGTAGCTCCTGCATTAAGCATCTGCCCCCTGGTGGTCAGTGCGCATCATAGCGACTGGTTGGTTGGTCGTTCTGGTTCCACTGTTCGGTCGCTGAGCGTATATATATATATATATATATATGTTCTAATGTTTGGAAGATGTTTATGATTACTCAGTGAACCAGTAGTTTTCAAATGACCAGCTCATTTTACAAAATCATGCATGGGTAAGAGATCCATTTAAAATTAGGGGTAGAACAGTAACAAAACATATGGAAGGTTTACCAACATGGTTTCAGATTCTACATTGCAACAGACCTTTAAGAAGTTGCTAGTTGTCAAGTTTGGTGTAGTATCAAAGGATACACATAATTGGCCAAAGGCTATCAAATTACTCCTTCCTTTTCCAGCCACATGTTTTTGTGAGACTAGATATTCTTCATGTGCTTCTGCACAAACCACATATTGCAACAGATTGATTGTAGAAGCATATATGAGACTCAAGTTATCTTTTAACCTAGACATTAAAGAGATTTGCAACCCTAGCTGATTTGGCTCAGTGAATAGAGCATCAGCCTGCAGACCACAGGGTCCCAGGTTCGATTCCAGTGAAGGGCACGTACCTTGGTTACAGGCTCCTCCCAGGCCCAGGCAACCAATTGATGTGTTTCTTTCACATAGATGTTTCTCTGTCTTTCCCTCTCTCTCCCACGCTCCCTAAAAATCAATGGAAAAATATCCTCTGGTGAGGATTAACCTAAAAATAAATAAAAAAAAGATTTGCAAAAATATCAAACATGACCTCTCTTCTCATCAAACTTTTTATTTTTTGGGAAATAGTTGTTTTTCATAAAATGTTAATTTGTGTTAACATCTAATAGATTTACTATTTTTAATTTAAATTTCTCATAATTTCTAATACAGTCAACAAATATTAAAATATGCAACTAGCCCTAGCTGGTTTGGCTAAGTGGATAGAGCATTGGCTTTCGGACTAAAGGGTCCCGGGTTTGATTTCAGTCAAGAGCACATGCCTGGGTTGTGGGCTCGATCCCCAGTAGGGCGTGTGCAGGAGGCAGCCTATCAATGATTCTCTCTCATCATTGATGTTTCTCTCTCTCCCTCTCCCTCTCCCTTCCTCTCTGAAATCAATAAAAATATATTTTAATATATACACAACTTACATGAACAAAAGCTTTTCGGGACCTCAGTAATATTTAAGAATTTAGAAGAGGTCTTGAGACTAAAAAGCTGGAGAACTGGTAGAATGATAGACTTCTGAAGACATAGCAGATGGTTTTTAGAAATAAGTTTTTAAAGCTTCTACAAAGTTAAGGTTATAGAATTCTATATATGTTAGAAAAACATCTCTAGAGAATTTGTGATTTTGTGGATTTATGTGGTCATGAAATTAAGAGTGGTATAAAGCACTGAGTGTTTCAGTACAGCAGTTTATTTTAAATACTGTCAAAATAGCAATTCTTTATGAATTAGATAAAAAAAGGAATTTAAAAAGTAGTAACTTAGTTTATTGAATGTGGCAAGGAAGTTTGTCTGGAAGGCCATTAAATTTGAATTTTGTCCCAATTTTAAGGGATCAGGAAAGAATTGAGAAAAGTTAAAATGCTGCCATGTACACAGCAGCATATCTACACTAATAAAAGAGAAAATGGTTAATTAGCGTACGACCGCTACCCTTCCCATTGCTAATCAGCCATATCTTATGCAAATTAACTGTCAGCCAAGATGGCAGCCGGCAGCCAAGCACTGAAGCGAGCAGGGAGGCTTGCTTTCTCCAGTGAC
>NW_005353838.1:6670916-6671553 GCF_000412655.1 Myotis brandtii | reverse complement strand
CCTATACTTCAGGCAGGGCGGGACAGCGCGAGCTGCCATCCGGGCCCCATGTGCAGCCCTGGGCAGCGGGGCATAAGCCCCGCCCCCAGCCAGGACCCTATGACTATTGGAGAGCAGGAAAGTGCCGCTGGGCCCTGGGTCGCTGTGGTGATCCGGCCATCGGTAAGTTGAAAAGTACGGCCTGTAGGCAGCCCCCAGCTGCGCCCGATCCGGGAGCAGGAAAGCAAGCCCAGCCTGCGGGCAGCCCCAAACTTTGCCTGCTCCCCAGTGGCCATGGTGATCCAGGAGCAGGAAAGCAAGCCTGGCCTACGGGCAGCCCCCAGCTGGGCCTGCTCCCCGGTCGCCATGGGGATCCGGGAGCAGGAGAGCAAGCCCGGCCTGTGGGCAGCTCCAAGCTGGGCCTGCTCCCCGGTCGCCATGGCGATCCGGGAGCAGGAGAGCAAGCCCGGCCTGTGGGCAGCTCCAAGCTGGGCCTGCTCCCCGGTCGCCATGGGGATCCGGGAGCAGGAGAGCAAGCCCGGCCTGTGGGCAGCTCCAAGCTGGGCCTGCTCCCCGGTCGCCATGGGGATCCGGGAGCAGGAGAGCAAGCCCGGCCTGTGGGCAGCTCCAAGCTGGGCCTGCTCCCCGGTCGCCATGG
>NW_005353838.1:6667397-6670262 GCF_000412655.1 Myotis brandtii | reverse complement strand
AACCCCCCCCCCCCCCCCAGCATGAATTTCGTGCTCCGGGCCTCTAGTCTATAATAAAAGTGTAATATGTAAATCAACTGAATGACTGAACAGCAGAACGGCCTTCTGGACGACCACGCTATGACACACATTGGTGCCAGGCCAGCCAAGGCGGGTGTGATGCAGTTGGTCAGGGGGCCCCACGATCGCCCCGCAGGGGGAGGCCCTGGCCACCCTCTGCAGGAAGCTCAATGGGAGGGGGCTCCACGATTGATCGCCCCAAAGAGGGAGGCCCAGGCCACCACCCAGCGACGCTGTGGCGGGTGTGCAGGGGCGGCCAGAGATTGCACCCCAGAGGAAGGCCCAGGCCAGCCAAGTGATCACACCCCATGCCTGTCACCCTCAGAGGGAGGCAATCAGTGGCGGGGGTAGGGGGGCAGCGCTGTACAGATGGCAAGCAGTGGCAGTGGCAGGGACAGGGCCAGCTGCTGGCAGCTTGTGGAAGGAAAGCCCCAATAGGCCCTGATCTCCGCCCAGGCCTAGGGATCCTACCCGAGGGGTTCCGGATTGCGAGAGGGAGCAAGCCGGGCTGAGGGACACCCCTCCTACCCCTAGGGACTTTACCAGTGCAGGAATTTTGTGCACCGGGCCTCTAGTTTAGTCATAAAAAAGAGAGGAAATTTTAATTTTGGGACTATTTCGTAATAGGAAAACCAGCCCTTGCATTGTACTGTCTTTTTTATTGGTACGAAGGAAGATAAATTATTTTAGGATGTGTGTTTTTTCCCCCACCTGAAAATCAGGGTAAAATTTTAATCTATTAAGATGTAGTATTGCCCAGATGAAATGCTGAAAACACTGACATAATTGCTTTGCATTTTTATTTGTGTTAAATATGGAGTTAATGTAACAATTTTCCACGTACACAAGAATGCACATTTTTGGGCTTTGGAATTTCTTTGACTTCTAAGCTCCCTTTTAACAAAAATGACCCTCTATTCTTGTCTGTTTTAAGCAGTGAATCTGACTCTGGGCCTCTCCTCATCAAAAGGAGTTATATTGAGAGCCTCTTATGGCTTAGAAATCAAATGCTCATATTTCTTGGAACATAGAGCTAGCTCATCAGATCCAAAACTACAATCTCATTCACTGCTTTTATTTCTGTTCATTTCTTGCCCATTGAGAATGCATGTTGTTTTAGAGAACTTCTGTTTTTAAAGTTTTATTTTTACTTTGTCTGCTATTATATATTTGAAATTGTGTAGGAGGAGACAAAGTGAATTTACATATCTTCCAACGTCTTTTCTAGTTAGAAAATTTCCCCTTAATTCAAGCCAAGACTTTGTGTCAAATTTTAGACCTCTACCAGATTTTGTTTTATCTAAATACAGTTATCCTTTAACAATGGCCATATTTAAAATGCAGTTAGGTGATTGAGGTAGGAAGAGAGGTTTATAGAAATCAATACTTCTTTAAAGCAAAAACCTAATATTTACAATTTCCATTATCCGTGGAAAACTGCATAGTTGTAGACTAATTGGTAGCTGTGTTTTTTTTAAATTAGTAGTGAGAGAATGGAATTACCACAAAAATGGATTTTTAAAACTTTATACTTAATTAAGAGTTGGAGGGCACTTCAGTCATTCTCCCTCATGCCCATTCTCTGGTGGATAGGTATAACTCACATAAACAAAAGCTCCTTTAAGTCCTCTGTAATTCTTAACATATAAAGCGATTCTGGTATCAAATGAAGTTTTAGAACTAAAGCATATGGATAGTACCATTATTTACAATATCCTAAATTTATAGTAATCCCTTAATAGTATTCCTTAATATCCTTGCAATGTTTTATTTCCCACAATTGATTTAAAAACGTCTTTAGAATTGATTTGTTGAAATTAAGATTCAGACAAGGACTGTGTATTTAAATTGGTTGATGTGCCTCCCAGTCTCAGATTTTCAGCAACTGGTTTTAGTAACTTGTCATTGTTATTTGGGTTCATTTACTTCATTAAGGTTGGCAAAATGAGGATTTTCCTAATTTTTCTCAACCCTCTTGTATTAATAGCTGTGATTCCTTAATAAAGAACTTTCTCTTATTAACTATTTGTATTTAGTATTCTAAAATACAGTTTGTACAAGAAAGGCAGGATAAACTATTAAATTCATCCTCTTATTTATTTTCGGAATGAGTTGGTGTCTAAGCCAGTGATGGCGAACCTATGACACCCGAACTCATTGTTTTGGTTGAGTTTTTCTTTGTTAAATGGCATTTAAATATATAAAATATCAAAAATATAAATCTTTGTTTTACTATGGTTGCAAATATCAAAAAATTTCTATATGTGACACAGCACCATAGTTAAGTTAGGGTTTTTCAAAATGCTGACACGCCGAGCTCAAGAGGTTCGCCATCACTGGTCTAAGCTGTCATTAGAGATTCTCTTTTCTTTATGGAGTATCATCATGAACTCAATTTTTTTCTATTGTGTTTTAATTCATGGTGATCATTCTTGGTAGTTAATGTTTATATTGTTAAAGAAGAAATGGAATGCTAAGCATGCAAACAAAGAAATAGAGGTGTGGAATGGGGCTAGAAGGATCTATGGGTAAAGGGTGTTGTAATTTTTAGGAAGATAATTTTATAGAGGATAGTTTTAGCCTTTTTACAGAAATTTATAATGTGAGCATAAGTAACTATTCTATACTAGAGGCCCGGTGCACAAAAATTTGTGCACTCGGGGGTAGGGGGTCCCTCAGCCCAGCCTGTGCCCTCTCGCAGTCTGGGACCCCTCGGGGGTGACCACTTGCTGGCTTACGCCTGCTCCCCGGGGGATTGGGCCTAAGATGGCAATCAGACATCCCTCTGGCAGCCCGGCAGCCCTC
>NW_005353838.1:6630274-6666858 GCF_000412655.1 Myotis brandtii | reverse complement strand
GACTGAAGCTCCCAGCCTCTTTTTTTTTTTTTCCTTTTTTATTTTTTTTTATTCTGGGATTTATTTACCTTCTATAGCTGTCACTGGAGCTGAGAGGCGGCTCCAGCTCTGAGGCTGCGGCTGGCTGAAAGCAGGTATCTGGAGTTTGTTTGGCTTCTATAATTGAAACTCTTTTGCCATCACTGGCGCTGTAAGCTCTGAGGCCCCGGCTGGCTGAAAGCAGGTATCTGGGGTTTGTTTAGCTTCTATAATTGAAACATTGTTGCTTCCGGAGCTCAGAGCTGGGCCGCGGCAGGCGGGGAACCGTGGCTTCCTCCATCACTGGAGCAAGCAAGCCTCATGTTCGCTTCAGCTGCGTGGCTGCCGACCGCCATCTTGGTTGGCAGTTAATTTGCATATCTTGCTGATTAGCCAATGGGAATCGTAGCAGAGGTATGGTTAATTACCATGTTTGTCTATTATTAGATAGGATAATTAAAGGCTAGTATGCAAAGTGACCGAATGGCAGAACGACCAGTTGCTATGATGCGCACTGACAACCAGGGGGCAGACGCTCAATGCAGGAGCTGCCCTCTGATGGTCAGTGCTCTCCCACAGGGAGCCTGTCATATTGAGATCTGGAGGAAAGAGTATTCCAAGAAGAGAGAATGAGGCAAGGTGCTGTAGCTTAGTGGTGGTAGAAAATGAGATTGGAAGTAGGCGGGGGCCATAATATAGGCCATGGTAAGGAATTTGGATTTTTGTTTGTTAATCCTCACTGATGATATTTTTCCATTAATTTTTTTTTTTTTTGAGAGAGAGAATGGAAGGTTGAGAGAGAGACAGAGAGAGAGAAACATTGATGTGAGAGAGACACATCGATTGGTTGCCTTCCATATGCGCACTGACGGGCCAGGGATTGAGCCTGCAACTGAGGTACGTGCCCTTGACCGGAATCGAACCTGGGACTCTTGATTGTGCGGTCCGATGTTCTATCCATTCAGCCAAACTGGCTAGGGTGGGTTTTATTTTTTAATAGGAAAATATTGTAGGATTTTGATTGGGGAAATGACATCATTTTATTACTTTTTTTAAAAAATATATTTTATTGATTTTTTACAGAGAGAGGAAGGAAGAGAGATAGAGAGTTAGAAACATCAATGAGAGAGAAACATTGATCAGCTGCCTCCCGCACATCTCCCACTGGGGATGTGCCCGCAACCCAGGTACATGCCCTTGACTGGAATCGAACCCGGGACCCTTGAGTCCACAGGCTGATGCTCTATCTACTGAGCCAAACTGGTTTCGGCCATTTTATTATTTTTTGATCAATGAAACAATAAGTATGTAGTATTTTTTTTATTTTTATTGATACTAGTACTGACGTCCTCCATTTCCCCCCCCTCCTTTGCTCAGTTCCACCCAGTCCCTGCCCGCCCCTGGCCTTCACCACACTGTTGTTTTGTGTCCATGAGCTATGCATGTATGTTCTTTGGCTAATCTCTTCTCCTTTTATCCAGTTCCCCATCCCCCTTACTCCCCATCTGTCAATCTATTCCATATATTCATGCTTTTGGTTCTGTTTTGTTCACCAGTTTATTTTGTTCATTCATTAGATTTCACATATGAATGAGGTCATATGGTATTTGTCTTTCTCTGACTGGTTTATTTCACTTAGCATAATAATCTCCAGGTCCATCTATGCTGTCGCTAAGGGGAAGAGTACCACACACTATTTTTTTCTCCACTCATCTACTGATGGGCACTTGGACTATTTGCAGATCTTGGCTATTGTAAATAACACTGCTATGAACATAAAGGTGCATATATTCTTTCTGTTTGGTGTTTCAGGATTCTTAGGATATATTCCCAGAAGTGAGATTGCTGGGTCAGATAGCAGTTTCATTTTTAATTTTTTGAGAAAACTCCATATTGTTTTTTCCATGGTGGCTGCACCATTCTGCATTCCCACCAACAGTACACTAGGGTTTCCCTTTCTCCACATCCCCACCAGCACTTTTTGTTTGTTGGTTATATTTTTAAAAGATCCCTATGGCAGATAGGGATGAAGGGGGTGGGGGTTTTAATGACCATGAATTGGAAAGGCTAATGCAGTAATACTCGCAAAAGAAGATAGTGAGATTGGCTAGGCTAGTGATACGGAAAGTCTGGGGAAGGATAGGGTAAAGGGAGAATTAAGACTTCTGTTTTGGCTTTGTTAAATTTGAGATGCCTGTTAGATATCCAAGTGGATGGTTCAAGAACACAGTTGGATATCAGAATGTGGAGGTCAGATTGGGCTAGAGATAAAATTTTTGGAGTTATTATTGTAGATAGATGTGACCAGATGAAATAATTTGGGTAATAGTTTTGCAACATTTGGCTGCATGGTAGAATCTCACAAGGATCTTTTAAAAAATGCCAACAGTTTGTTCATCTTCCTCACAATTCTAATTTAATGGTTCTGCATGAGGCTTGGGAAAGATGTATTTTAAAAGTCTCCAAGTGATTTTGAAGTGAAACTGGTTTGAAAATTAATAACTTAGTAGGGGAAGAATATAGATAGAGATTAGAAAGTACATAGATAGTATCATTCTGAGCTTCAAGTTATTTTTCTAGGTTTTCCAAATGCAGTGTCCAGCACAGAATCAAAAGTGACTAGGTGCCCTAACCGGTTTGGCTCAGTGGATAGAGCGTCGGCCTGTGGACTCAAGGGTCCCAGGTTCGATTCCGGCCAAGGGCATGTACCTCTGTTGTGGGCACATCCCCAGTTGGGGGTGGGCAGGAGGCAGCTGATTGGTGTTTCTCTCTTATCGATGTTTCTAACTCTCTATTTCTCTCCCTTCCTCTCGGTAAAAAATCAATAAAATGTATATTAAAAAAAAAAAGTGACTAGGCATTTGAGGCGATGAGACACCAGGAGTGAGAACCAGGTGAGACACCAGGAGTAAGAACCAGAGAAACAACAGGCGACAGAAATAATAAGACATTGTAACTCCAGACACTAGAATGTTTACTATGGTCTAGGTCAGCAATTTGCAATTGATGGGCTGCACACTGGTTGCTGTAAGAATTTTTAAAACATGCAATACCTGACTATTTTGTCAGGGGTGCTGACCTCTTTTCCCTTAGAATGTCAAATTAAAAATATGACAGCAGCCAACACAGTAATAGTCATCCAGTGTGAAGGAATCAAAATTATACCTAATTTTTTGGTCACATTGGCAAAAAATACATTTTTTGGTGTGCCACAGAATTTTAGTAATAGTTCATGTGTGCCATGAGATGAAAAAGGTAAAAAATTGCTGGGTTAGGTGATAAAAGCCAAGCTTGAACAAATTTTAACAGAATTGGAAACAAATTTTTTGTTTCCACTGAAACAAAAATTGCATAGCAGATTTTGTTAAAGAAGCGAATAGAAATTCAGGATCAGAAACTTAACGAACTTGAGAGAAATCCTTAGGGCTGAATACTAAAACAACTTCAACATTTAGAGGGCGAGAGATGGAGAAAGCTGGCAAAGGAAACAAAGAGTTCCCAGGAGAGAGTGATATCCTGGAAGCCAGGTGAATAAACTACTTAAGAAAGTAGGAGAGCGTTCTTAACTTTTCAGATATTGTGGAGGGTACATAAGATGATAGAGAATGAGATTAACAAGTGGTTTCAGTGGATTGCTGGGGAGTAAAGCCTGAGTAGAAAAAGAGGTTAAGGGAAGAAAGGAAGTATCGACAGAAATTATAGACAAATATTTTAAGCTTTTTTTCCCCCCTGTTAAGAGGAACATTGAAATAGAAGATGGTAGCTGGAGGTGGACTTGAGGTCACAGGAGGGCTTTTCTGGAAATGTCGGTAAAGAGTGAGAAATTGATGAGGCAGGAAGAAGTTTTTAAGAAGGCAAGCAAGATGAAATATAGGATACAGGTATAACGGTTGACCACATAATATTGCAGATAGTCATGTTTTAATGGGAAAGGCATAGATAGGATAGAGCTTTGCAGATGCAGATATGATGGTAGGAAGATAAGGTAATTATTGTCAGATTTCTTTTCTTTCCTTTTGTAATAAGAAACAAGCTGAGATGAATGAGGAGGGCAGGTGTTAGAAATTTAAGAAGAAAGAAGTTCTGAACTGGTTATCTTGAGAGAACTGGAAAGTGAAATTACTGGTGAGATGTAGAATTGGAGGGGTTACTGGGTGTCACCGTGAGTAATTAGCACAATTGTGTTATTTCTCCAGTTACTTTTAGCTGCTCAGATGCAGGTGTAGGGTTAACTTCTCTGTTTCCTGTTAGAAAGGTACAGGCCCTTTTTGTTTTATCTCTGCCATATATTTTTTGTTGTTGTTAATCCTCACCTGAGGATATTTTTCCATTGATTCTTAGAGATAGTGAAAGGGAGGGGGAGAGACCAAGAGAAACATCGATGTCAGAGAGACACGTGGATTGGTTGCCTCCTGCACATTCCCCCACCAGGGTTGGGATCAAGCTTGCTATCCAGGTATGTGCCCTTGACCAGAATTGAACCAGGGACTCTTCAGTCTGCTGAGCCAAACCAGCTAGGGCTTTGCCATATTTTTGTGATCTGTTCTCCTCTTCTTTCTCCTTTTGTTAATCTGGCTTTTACTGTTTTCCTAGGCCATTGTAATAACATTTAATCTGTTTTTCATGCCTCCTTTTTCTGGTGCATTTAAAGTTCTTTAAAAATTTTATAGTAGTCCCCCTTTTATCTGGGGGATATGTTTCAAGATCCCCAGGGGATGCCTGAAACCACGGATAACACCAAACCCTCCATATACTATGTTTTTTCCTGTGCATATATACCTATGATAAAGTTTAACTTATAAACTAGGTACATTAAGAGATTAACAACAAAGTAGAACAATGACAACAATATACTGTAATAAGTTATATGAATGTGGTCTCAAAATATCTTACTGTATGTATTCACCTTCTTGCGATGATAAAATATCAATGTGATGAGATGAAGTGAGGTGAATGATGTGGGCAGCATCTCTCACTTCTACCCAATTAGATGAAAGCAGCATCCCTTAACCTCCAGTCATGACAAAAAATGGCTTCAGATATAGCCAAATGTCCCACGGGTGGCAAAATTCCCTTTTCCCTTTGAGAACCATTAGGTTAGACAGACTTGTAGAAGATTCTAATATAATGTGGTAAATGGTATGTATGTCTATTAATGTTGAATTTTAGTAACAGAGAGGAGTAGAGGATTAATCTTCCCACTGATGTCTTTGAAGACTTAACTCAGATACTGTCTTGTCCCATAGCCTTTCCTGACCTCCTGCTTGTTTTAAATTGCTGCTTCTTTAATACCACCCATATTCTTTCTTTTGTGTTTTACATAACATGCTTGTCTTCTTTTGGAATTCAGCAATAATTTCTTATTCATCTTTCTGTTTTTTGGGTTTTTTTTAAGAAATGAAGAAATATCAGTAATAGATACAGAATAGGCATAGATTTTTGGGATAACATGTAATGTGAATTTTGCCTATTTGCTTTTGAAATAATTAACATTGTTCAGATGCATGGTACCTGTTTATTTCATATGACTACCAATTGTGTAATTGTATTAAATTTGTAGCTTTTTAAAGCCTACTGGCATTTAGAATTGTTTCAGAAACCATCCTATATGGGGGTGGGGGGGACCAAGAGAAGTAAAAGGAATTTTCAATTTAGTCTTGCCTACATATAAGGGAATTTAGAAGACTTAAATGACTCCCCCCAAAGTCTTTAACACTGTAACTTTCATGTATTTATTCTAGAATAACATGATGATGTTAAGTTCTTTATCTTGGAGTAGTACATACTGAAATATTTGTGGATGAAATGTTATGTCTGGTATTTGTTTCAGAATAACATAGAGGTAGTGTGGGATGTAGCTGAACAATTGTCACAACTGGGTAATGGATACCCTGGGCTTTGTTATAATCTACTTCTGTATATATTTAAGGTTTTGCTATAATAAGGTTTTATCCTCCCCTGTTTTTGATTTTGGATTATAATTTTTTAAAAGGAAACAATCTGCAAGAAAGATTGGACTTTAATTTTGATATCAAAATCCCCTGCGATGTTTGGGTTAGTGAGCCTAGCTCATAGTAACAGCTTGATTTGGGTGTAAATACTTGTTTTACAAGCGTCGAGCATTTTATGGTTCTATGAAAACCTTGAAGATGGATTTTGATTGTTTAGACTATTTTCCTGCTTTATCACCTATAATATGAAGAAGGTAGTCAATCAATTTCAGAGAATATCCACTAGCATTAAATTAAGTATTTTTGTTTTTTACTGAATATGAAAGGGAAAGCCAGAAAATTTTTTTAGAAATGCCCTTGGTGCTTAAATTTTGGCAGCCTACTTGGGAGAAAGGGTTAATAAAAGCTCAAGAACTTGAGAGAAAGGAGGAGTTGAATAAGTTTCTTGGGATGGAACTGTATTTAGTGAAATAGATAATTAGCCTTTAAAAAAATATTGTGTGGTCTATAAGAGATGTACATGTTCATATTCCCTAGAGACTTACGTGTTGGGGGTATTTAAAGCAGACACATGGAGCAGTAATCAACAATATAAACCAATGTGAAATTGGCAATATAAGTCAATGTAATGTTACTAATTGCATGATACAAATAATTGTGTGGAAGTTCAGAGAAGTGGAAAATCAAAGAGGGCTCCCGTTATCAAGGAAAACTATACATAGAGAAGGGAGAACTTCATTAGATGAATTTAGATTTGGATAGGTAGAGAGATGAGGGGAAGATGTTTACTAATAAGGCAAAAAGCAATATAAGTGAGAACAGAGCCAGCCTAACATTCCACTCAAAAATGGTTAAGATATTTATAGGCATTATTAAATAAGTTATAAAAATTATTTGAGAAATTGCTAAGGCAAGGAAGCAGCATCCTTTTTCATTTTTAGATTATACATCTCCAGAGATTAGTATTTCATTGGGTTAATTGTGAGAACCACTTTGGGAAATGATGTAATAGTATGAGTAGACGGCTAATAGGACACATTTTGTAAGAGAGTGGAGAGCACTGAATATGTACTACTACTAGTGAGGATTTTAATATTTTTAACTTAAGGAGCCCTTAAAAGTTTTTAGATGAATTACATGAATAAATCAGTGTAAAGAGTAGTAGATAACTTGTTGTTTTAGTAACTAGGTCTCTGTGAAGAGGGACCACATCTGGACCTGATCAGTTATTTCCACATCATCCATAGACCCTTGCCTTTGGGCTTGCTGCTGTAACTAGATGGGATTTTCTGGTTATCTTCTGCAGGGAGGGGACAGGTGTATCCTTCTGGGATAGGTCAGGTATATTCTTCTAGGACAGCGGTTCTCAACCTGTGGGTCGCCTAAGACCATCGGAAAACACATATAATTACATATTATTTTTGTGATTAATCACTATGCTTTAATTATGTTCAATTTGTAACAATGAAAATACATCCTGCATATCAGATATTTACATTCATAACAGTAACAAAATTACAGTTATGAAGTAGCAACGAAAATAATTTTATGGTTGGGGGTCACCACAACATGAGGAACTGTATTAAAGGGTCGCGGCATTAGGAAGGTTGAGAACCACTGTTCTAGGAAGAAGAGTAAACTCATTATTTAAAACAAATTTTTTTTTAATTTATTAGGGTCACATTGGTTAATAAAATTACAGGTTTCATGTATACAGTTCTATAATACTTCATCTATATATTGTATGTTTACCACCCCAAGTCAAGTCTCCTTCCATCATCACTTAATCTCCCCCTTTACCCTCTCTTATCTCCCCTTATCTTCCCTTCCCTCTGGCATTCATCATCCTGTTGTCTGTGTCCATGAGTCTTTCTTTTTCTTTTTTTTTAAACAAAAAAAAGTGTTTTTATTGATTTAGAGGGGGGGGCGGTTGGGGGGAGGTTGCCTCTTCCTGCCCTGACTGGGGCGCGGGAACGAACCTGCACCCCAGGTAAGGTATGTGCCCTTGACCAGGAATTGAACCTGAGGCTCTTTAGTTTTAGTGTTCAGGCGGACACTAACCACTGGGCAAGGATTTCCTTTTTAAAGGTCACACAGTATTCCATTGTATTATATACAGCATTTTCTTTGTCCTCCCCAGATTTTCAAAGTTATATTAATTTTATCAAACTGTAATTAAATTCACATATTCATAGGGGAGGCTAATTTAAGCCTGCTATTCCTGGAAACTATCCCTAGTAGGGAACTGATCTATAGCAACACTTGTAATATGGTTTCACATAATTCTTTGTCTTGTGTCCTGGCTCTATCCATTTTCAACTATGAGACTTAAGGCAAAGTACTTAACCTCTTTGTTTTCTCATTTAAAAAGTGGGGAAAAATATTACTATAATAACCTCAGGGTGGTTGGGAGCATGAAGTTAATATATATTAAGTGCTTACAATGGTGTCTGACAAGCAGTAAATCTTATATGTACGTGATCACCATCATCTGACAGAGTAAAACGCTGTTGACTTAAAAAGGACTTATCTAGTACTTCAGATTAAATAAAGCTAATATTTCACTATTTACAGTGTATTAATTGAAAATCACATTGACTTTTTCTCATATATTTGTGGTTTGACTATAAAATGAGGCCTTCTATAAGTCATATTAGAAAATCAGTTATTTCCAGTTATGTTTATTGTATGAATCCTATAAACTTTTTTATTTCTAGATTTAATAGGAAGAATAATCCTATTACTGTATAATCCCCAATTGGGTAGAACAGCTTTGGAAAACTGCTGTAAAAAAATAGAAGGGGAAGCCCTTGCTGGTTGGCTCAGTTGGCTGAGTATCATCCCATGCACCAAGAGGTTGCTGGTTTGATTCCTGGTCAGGGCACATGCTCGGGTTGCTGGCTCAAACCCCAGTAGGGGGCATGCAGGATGCAGCCGATTAACGTTTCTCTCACATTGATATTTCTCTCTCTCCCGCTCCCTAAAATCAATAAAAGTATATACTTAAAAAAAAATAGAAGCGGGGGCGGGGGGGGTTGAAAAAAGATTAGTAGAAATAAATATTAATTTTAAATGGGGGTAGGGAGCAGTCACGGAAGAGTAATGATCCAAATCTAAGGAGATAGGTTTGTGGGGAAGAGATTGTTTAATGTTAAAGCAGAGATAGTGATAGATAGATTGATTATCTTGAAAAAGGAATAAAATTTGGTTTTAAGAATCTTCCCTTAAAGCATTGGTTTTCAACCTTCCCAATGCCGCATCCCTTTAATACAGTTCCTCATGTTGTGACCCCAACCATAAAATTATTTTCGTTGCTACTTCATAACTGTAATTTTGCTACTGTTATGAATCGTAATGTAAATATCTGATATGCAGGATGTATTTTCATTGTTACAAATTGGACATAATTAAAGCATAGTGATTAATCACAAAAATAATATGTAATTATATATGTGTTTTCCGATGGTCTTAGGCGACCCTGTGAAAGGGTCGTTCGACCCCCAAAGGGGTCGCTACCCACAGGTTGAGAACCGCTGCCCTAAAGTGTTAGCTTATTTTTTAAAAAATATATTTTATTGATTTTTTTACAGAGAGGAAGGGAGAGGGATAGAGAGCTAGAAAACATCGATGAGAGAGAAACATCAATCAGCTGCCTCCTGCACAACCCCCACTGGGGATGTGCCTGCAACCAAGGTACATGCCCTTGACTGGAATCGAACCTGGGACCCTTCAGTCCACAGGCCGACGCTCTATCCACTGAGCCAAATTGGTCAGGGCAAGTGTTAGCTTATTTTGATTAGACTAGAGAAGTTATATTTTTAGGAATTCATGTCTATAATTTAAAACTATCCCCTTGAAAGAAAAGTTGGAAATAAAAACTTTTGGGAGCTTTGAAATGTTCATAGGAATCTGAATAGTTATTAATGTGAAAACCTAATTAAAATAATATCTGAGATCTTATAGGATTACCCTGCAATTTTGTTTAGGTGATTTTTATGGCAGCAAAACTGATTAAAAGAGACAAAAATAAACTTTTAGAATCAAATGAAGTATATTTTATCAGTGCTTAAAATTGGAGGCAGGCAGAGACTATGAAAGCCTTTGGTAAGAACAAAATCCTAGTGAAAGCTATTTTTTAAAAAATAATTTTTTATTGTTGAAAGTATTACATATGTCCCTTTTCTAATGAAAGCTGTTGATAACGGAAATGTCTCATTTTATCAACTGCTGTAATTCATATTTATCTAGTGTTATTTAAATTATATGCTCTAGACTTAATAAACCAGTTAAGAATTTTATCTTAAATATTCTATTTAGCTTTATTGGTAAATAAGAAATAATTTTAGTAGAAAGCATTTAATATTTTCTTATAATATTTTTAATAGAAATCTAGGCATGCCCAGAATTATCAATGCTTATTATAAATGACTATACAGATTACCATTGGTGCCTTCACTAAGTCCCACTTTTTGTGTGCTTTTAGTATGCTGCTGCATATTGCTATTTATATATGCTTGGATTAAATGGATTTTATATTTTGGGGTTTTAACCTTCAGGGTGGATTTGTTTCTCTTTTCTTCAATTCTTGCCCAGGTGTGCAGGAATTTTTTAATTTATTTGTATATCCCTTTTGCAAACTTGTTTTCTTGGGGCAGGGGAGTAATGCCTTGAAAAAACAACTATAATCATAGGATAAAGATATTGTCAGTCATATACCAGGCCAGCTGTAAAGGAAATTTAAACATTTTGAGGTAGAGTTCACATAATAAAAAAACAGTGCTGTTGGTTTATAAAATTCTTAAATGTGTATGCAAATCTCCTTGAGAATTTCTATTTCCAGTGCTTACATTTTTTGCATTTATGTGGCTTTTTCTTAAGTACCAAAAGTCAAGTTTAAATAAGCGTAACAATTTTTTATATTGCTAGTCTGTATTACACAGCTATAGCTACTGAATATAAAGATTAATTTACACTATTTCAGGTATTCTTTTGTGCCAAATCTACATTTGTGGTCTAGTTTAGGAACTTCAATGCCATTTTTATAACACTTGTTTTCAGAACAAAACTCTTGGAAAGAGTTGTATGTACTTGTTTCCAATTCATCTCCTTCCAGTCTCTTGAATCTATTCTAGGCAGCGTTGTGTCCTCACTTCTCTACTGTTAAACAGCTCTTGTCAAGATCACCAATGATTACCACATTGTAACATCCAAAGTCATGTCTCAGCCCTTATTTTACTTAACTTAATCTTCTCTACTTGTTAACTTTGAAGTGCCCCAGCAGTTCTTCCTATCTACATTCCATTCCAGGTGACTCTCAGTAACCCAACTATATATGCTGATGATGCCCAAATTTATATCTGCAGGCCATACTTCTATCTGAGCTGCAGACTCACTCATCAACTGCCTGATCATCATTTGGATATTTCATAGGTACCTCAAAACTTTCATATCCAAAAACAGGCCCCTGCTTGGGACTCTTTTCCCACAATCTTTCCTTCAGCCTATCCTATTTCTGTTAATGACAACTTCATCTGTCTAGTTGCTTAGGACAAAAACCTTAGAATTGTTGTAACTTCTTGTTCTGTCACCTCACATAAAAACCTATTATGAAATCTGTTAGCAAATATCTTTGACTCTACATACAGAATATTTCCTGACTGACCATTCCTTATCACTTCTGCATCAACCCTAGTTTTTAGGGCACTGTCATCTTTTGCTTTGATGATATAGTAGCCACCTAATTTATTTAGTCACTCTACCTCTGCCCTTGCCTCCTAGCAGTAGTCTCTTTAATACAGCACCTGGAGTGATCCTGGATTTATTTGTGTCATGATTTATTGTGTCATGATTTATTTTCTTTTAAAAAATATATTATTTTTTTTATTGATTTCAGGGAGGAAGGGAGAGGGAGAGAGAGAAACATCAGTGATAAGAGAGAATCATTGATTGGCTACCTCCTGCACGCCCCCCTACTAGGGATGGACCCTGCAACCCAGGCATGTGCCCTTGACTGGAATCAATCCTTAGACCATTCAGTCTGCAGGCTGACGCTCTATCTACTGAGCCAAACCTGCTAGGGCTCATGATTTATTTTCCCTTCATTACTAGTGGATATGAGTTGTTTACAGTTTAGGGTAATTTTTTTTTTTACTTTAATGTCATGTTTATGCATTTCTCTTGGAATGAAATTGCTTGGGTTATAAGGTATACATAAGTTCAGCTTTAGAAGATATGGTCACAAGATTTTCCAAAGTTGATACATCAATTTACACACCCACTCACCATGTGGGAGAGTTTCAGTTGTTCCATTACTTTGCCAACAATTGGCCTGGTCTGTTTTAAAGTTTCTAGCTGTTTTGGTGGATGTATCAGACATCTCATTGTGTTTTTAATTTTTCTGATATCTAATAATATTGAGTATCTTTTAATACTTTTAGGAGTCATTTTGATGGATTATTGTTTCCTGTTCTCCCGAGTCTTATAAATAGTAGATTTCTAAGAATAACTAGGGGCTATTAATACAGCACAGAAAAAAAATTTTTCCTGTCATTTATATTAAGATATTGAGGAAGAAGTAAACTTGATTGCCTAGTACTGAAGGCTTATGTTTAAGGTGTCTGTATTAAATTGGTATGCAGTTGGCAAAGGGAAGTTATTTAAAACTTACTAGATTAATTAATTTTATGATTAAGATTCTAAAATATCCAGATGTGTATGAACAAATGAAATGGTTAAAAATTGGGTGTAACACTGTGTCTTTAGTGAGCACTTTGTGGACCTGTGCATATGAATTGACTCTTTAAGTTATAAAATTTTTCTCTTTATATATTACTTGCAGATAGCATGGAAAAGCAGAGGGCAAAGTCTTTCCAAGAACTTCTATATTGGGAGTTCCTCCTTAGGGGAGGTTTGTTCATTCAGTCAGATTGTATTTTCTGAGCACTTTTGAATGAAGCATTCATTATCTAAAGGGATATATAAGCCAGTAAATATAATTAATTCTACCAGAAGCATGTATAAAGGGGATAACATTTGAACTAGTCTTAAAGGGGATAAGTAGAGGTTAGTTAGAAGAAAAAGGAAAGAGCTAGAAAACAGTCCAGGCAAAAGGCATGACATTGAGAAAGAACATGTGTTTCTGAAAAGGATGAGAATTTCAGTGTTTGAGTACTCAAGTTGGAAGAGTAGGTTGGGGCCAGATTGAATACCAAGTTAATGAGTTTGGACTTTACACTGTAGGAAACAGGGAATTAGTGTAAGTATTGAATCAGGAAAGTGATGCCATTGAGTTTATATTAGGAAGAAAATTTGGGAGGCTGTTAGAACAAGGAATGGCAAAAGAGAGATGAGAGGCTGGGAACGGACTGACAGGACTCACCTAAAGGTCCCCTCTTTTCCCATATTTCCCCCTGATTCTTGATTGTGGTTATTCTGATAAAATATACTAGTTTTAAACTGTTTGAGCCATTTTTCTTGATTGTTGGTTATACATTTTAGTTTTCATTAGTATAAATTTAGGAGTTTTGGGGGTATATTTGATATTTTAAGTTATTTTTGCCCAATTATTAGTGACACAGATCTAAAATGATAAATTTTCATTAAGATTTTTAGCTTGCATAAATCAAGATAAAAATTTGTAGATTTGTTGTTTTACTGGAAATGGTTATATTCAGTGTTGTAAATTATGTATTATTTCTTTAAAAAAGAATCAGTTTTCAAGATTAAAAACAACTCTTAGTTTCTAGTAGAAAATGATGTATGATTATCGACATAAAGATGTTTAGCTCTTCTGAGAAAATGATAGAACTTCCTGCCATATTCACTCTTCTTCACCATTGCTCTTTTTGTTTACCAGTCTGGTTTAAAATAGAACTCCTTTAAAACAGAAACTGTCTTTCATACTTCTATACCTCCTTCCACAGTGATGTGGCCATTTTAGATATTTTAGTAATGATTAACTTTAAAGCTTAAGTGTGTGAGTAACAGTTTCAAGTGAATGCTATCCTTTTTTTTTTTTTTTTTTTTGCATTCACATAGTACCTATAGACTACGCATATTTGATACAGGTTGTGAAAGAGGTTTACGGTTTAGAATTTGTTCCAATCTGAATTGACCATTGGATTTTTTTTGCCTAATTGAACAATTATAATGAAGTTTCAGATTGTTTATGACTGAGCTTGCTCAAAAAAAAAAATCACTTGCTTTTCTTAATGAATTTTTTAAAAAAGTGAGCTCATTTCTGGCTTTATTCCCCTGTTGGCTTCATCTTTGATATTTGGAATGAAGAGATTGTTTTGAAAGGATTAGCCACAACAAGGAACTATTTTACATAGTACAGTACTCACTTTACCGTAGTGTGGCTTAGATCTGATGCTTTCATTTTTTGGGCCATTGGGCTGCTTCTCATCTGTATTTGTTTTCTTCTTTAGATATTAGGATCAAGGAAGAAGAACCTGATCCTGAAGAGTGGCAGCTCAGTGGTGATTCTACATTGAATACCAACGATCTAACACATTTAAGAGTACAGGTGGTAGATGAAGAAGGGGACCAACAACATCAAGAAGGAAAAAGACTTCGGAGGGTAGCTTGCACCTGTCCCAACTGTAAAGAAGGTGGTGGGAGGTATGCACACATTAAACATTTTTTTTAAAGACTGCTTATATCATCACCCTAATTTTTGAAATAGTGCATGCCATATCATTAATTATGGGATATTACTCATTACATGATTATTTTCTGTGTATGTACGTATGAGTGTTGCAGAAAAAGTTGAGAACGAAATGTATGAAATTAGAACTTTCAGATCTAAACATTGTTTTGATAACTAAAATTACTTGGTTGGCTATGTAGGGTTTTTTTTTGTTGTTGTTGTTATTTAAAACAGCAGTGTAATAGATGCCATTTGACAGCCTCAGAAATCAGCCTATTTGCAAATTGGCAGTGGGATTTGCCCAAATACAAATAAAAAGTTGATTCTGAGCTTGAGAATAGTTGTATAAACATACATTCAGAAATAGTTGTAACCATAAGCATTTTCATTTTCAACAGATAAATAATAAGCCTTGATGATGGAAGTCTTTAAAAAGTAGAACTGCAATATTTCAATTTAGTGTTTTTAAAAACAAACATTAAGACAGAATAACATGACAGGAATAAACTCAAAACAGACCAGTAATTATATTAAATATGGATGGATTAAGCGTAGTAATTAAGGGATGGAGACTCCGATCATATTTAAAGAACATAAAATCCAGCTAAGAGGATGGAAAAAGATTGATTAGGCAAATGTTAACAAAGAGAACTTGGATAGCAATGTTAATGTCAGGCAAGGTAGGATTAAGGTAAAAATCATCAAATGGATAGATAGGGGTATATTTCTTAATAACAAAGTTTTCACCAAGATTTAGTAGTCATGGTATCTTTCCCTTACATCTTTGAAATATATATAGCAAAAGCTGAGAACTGTAAAGATATACAAACCAAATTCCCAGTCATAGTGAAAGGCCTTAACATACCTCTCTCAAAAATGTACTGTTTAAACAGACAAAAATGCTATTGATACAGTTAATGAGTTTGATATAATAGAGACTTTATCTGCCTTTGAGTTGATCTTATTAGTTGATTTGTACATTGGTCAGCCAGTTAGCAACAGTATTAATGATAATAACGTCTAACATTGAGAGATTAGATAGTTTTATAAGTGAGGCATAGAGAGGTGAGTGACTTGTATGAGCACATATAACAGATATCTGGTTCCAGATTCTTGGTCCAGAACTTTACCACTACACTGCCTCCTATGTGGATTTACTTCTGCATCTGATGCTTAGATATTTGTATTTACTGGTAATTATTCAGTTGTTTGAAATTGTATTTATTTTGAGTTTGGCCAGTTTAAATAAATGGAACTCTTTAGTTAGGCAATAACTTCTGAAATTGATTCATTTTTAGAGGAACTTTCAAGATAATTGTTTATGAAAGTCAAATTGAGGATCAAGGTCTGGCCTGTTTTACTTATTCTTTAAAATGAAAATCTTTAAAAAATGTTTATTAAACTAATGCATGCTCATAAAAATTCAGAAGTATAGAAGAGTATTAAAAGAATACCCAAATCCTACCTCACCTCAAGATAACTGTTGTGACATTTTTATATATATCCTTCCAGACTTTACAAATATTTTAAAGTATAGTTATTTTATTCTCACTACTTTACATGTCTGTTCTTACTTTGAAAATTTTTGTGACCACATTTCCAAGTCTATATAGTTTGCATCAGTTTTTTTTATGGCTGTATAGTAGTCTATTGTATGGATGCATAAAAATGTAACTTCTTTTTTTGGGGGAGTTTATTGTCATTTTAATTCTCATGCATACATCTTTGCACATTTGTCTGATTGTTTCATCAGTGTAAATTGGTAGAAGTGGAATTCTTGGATCAAAGGGAATTGTGTGCTAGAAAGGCTTTACCAATTTATTACTTCACCAGTGGTGTATGAGAGTATCTGCTTTTCCACACCCTTGCCAATAATGGATTTTATAATATTTTTTTCAAACCTTTTAAAGTCTGACAGATGAAAAGTAATACCTCAGTATTGTTTTATTTAATATATTTGTTCTTTGTGAGATTGAACATTTTTTGGTATGCTTATTTTACCTTTTTAAAATTTATTTTGTGCATTGTTTCTTTATGTCTTCTGTGAATCTGTTAATTTGTGTGTTTAACTGTCATATGCAGGTATTTTTTCTGGTTTTACATTGCCTTTCAACTTTATGTCTGTGGTTCGCAAAATGCATTGTTATACAAGTGAAAAATAAGTTTCATTACTTAGTTTGCAAACATTTTTTAAGCCCAAATTTTTTTAGTTAACAATTTTTTTGTGATGTCTTATTATCCTGCTTTTTAAAAACTTTTCAATCCGAGGATTATAAAAGTACTTATATTTTTTCTAGAAGTTTTGTAAGTTCATTTTAAAATAACTTATTCTAAGCAATCAAAATTGATGTTCGTAAGACAAACATTTTTTATATTGTTTCTTAGAACTCATTTGAACAGAATTCAAATTTTTTAATTAGTGCATGCCATATCATTAATTATGGGATATTACTCAATACTCATTATATATATATAGTAGGCACAATTGTATCATTGACAATTGCTGTCTCTAGTAAAAGCATAACATATATATATATAGTAAGTCCCAAATATTCCAAAATGTTTTGCATAGGTGACACAGGTGGTACTTCAAAAAATTTAGGTTGTTAGCCATTTTTCTCTGTCATATTCTTTAAATAAAATATGTGTAATTTACAGAACTAAATTTTATTTGTTTACCCTTTTGAGCAAGATGTAAAATATAATTAAATATAAAAAACAGTATTTATTTGGCCATTTAGCCAATATTTTTTAAGCAGAACCAGTCTTCAGAAATTTTTTACTCTAGTGGAAGAGACAAATAATTTTAATAAAGGGAAATACATTCTAAAGGCATTGTTATGTCAATTTTGTGTAGATTAAACATCAATCCATATTTCAAAAAATTAAGGTATTTTGCAAAAATCTGTTTTGTCAGCTTAGTTTGTGTCCCGTTTCTTCCATCCCAAGCAAAAGAAAGACTTGATTATTTAGCTTTTCTTAATCCCTCTATCTTTAGTTTATTTATTCTGTCACTCTATCTTGGCATGATTAAATTATTTGGAGCATGCTTAGGCACTCAGAAATAGTAGAAATTTAAAATTCTTTGGTTTTTCAGATTATATAATAAGTATTAGAGGAATTATTATGAAGAAAACGTATGGCTAAATCTTTTGTTACCTGAAGTTTGTTGAGAAATTTACTTCAATTCTTTTCCTTCCTTTACATCATCACATGCCATTTAAATTCATACCTAGCATATTTAGTTCTTATCTGGAATAGAATTTCCTTTTTAAGTGGAAACTTGGACTGCATTTTGAGCTTTTCCCTTAAATTACATATTTATGTGTACCCATCTCTATTTTTATTTTCTTTCTTAGATGCTTGTCCTTTTTCCAAATAATGAATATTTCTTATTTCCTTATAATGAGGAATACCTTTAATATCTTTAATAATGAGGAATATCTTTATCTTTCCCTGGCTTCTTGGTTCTTTGAGAACCCAAATTTGTTGCTGTATTTTGTTACAATCTTGTGCTTTGTTAGTGTTCTCAAGCTAAATTTTTGCTAAGTTAGTAAAATAGCACTTTTGAGTTTATAAAAGCACATGATTCACCTGAGTTGGTAGTCTTAGGAGAGTACAACAGTGAACCAAATTGGGTTCTCTGTGAAATTGCTATGGTGAACACGATATGTAAAATTGGTTTGCACACCAGGAGCCACAAGCATTGCTCTTTTTCTTAGGGCTATTTAAGAATAAGCTAAATTTAAAAAGCTAAATTGAAGGAAACATATTGGCTTTGGTTAAGACTTTGGCATTACAGGTGAGCCAGTAAAACCTGTTTCACTCAACTCAGCTCTTTAAAGAGAGTTGTAGAAATTGGGGGTGGACTGGAGCAGAAACTAGAATTGTGTTAGATTATGACATCCTTGCCCTTGAGACAACAGCATGATTCCTCCTTGTCTTTACTTATGCTATTCCTCTGCCTGGAATGCCTTCCCTCCTTTCTATCTAAATCCTACCCACCTCCTCCACGAAGCCTTCTCTAACTACTGGAGCCCACATTGATGTCTCCCTGTTCAGAACACCTATGGCATCTAACAGCCAGCACTGCACCGTTTAGCACTGTTTGTCCTATGGCAATTTCACATGCTACTGAGTGTGAGTACATTAAAATATAAATGTGGGGAAATACGCATTTTTCTAGTAAAATTTGAAAAATGATAGGTGTATTATATACAGGAGGATTTTCAGGCTTATGGAAGTTTTGCAGGCTATAACTTAGACTGAGATTGGGGGAGGAGGGGAAGTTGGGGGGTTCTTAAATGTACCTTTGTTAATCTCAGAGAAACATTGCAAATTTTATATAATATGGTTTTGACAATTGTGAGTCTGAAATGTTACATGTTTTTTATAAACTCATGTTTATTCAGTAACTAGTCTAATTTTTTTTAAAGCTATAGTATCATTTTATAGTGTTTAAGATTATTTGAACATCAGTTATGGAATCAAAAAATTTTTCTTCTTGCTTAGTCTAAGATACCTCTGTTCACCCATCTAAGCATATATCTCCCAAACCCTGTTCTTGGTATCAATACTGAAATATAACAAATGTAAAATTTTGCGATGTGGAGAAACTGTATTTTATTATATCGTTGATGTATAATTTGGGGTATCTTTGCATGGTTAATATGAAGGAAATTTTAACTGTAAAGATAATTTTTATTTATATTTATTTCATGTAGTGCTAAAGGAACTAAGACAAAAAGCTTCATCCAAATTTTTTTTAAAACTTTGCCCAGTGTATATTCAGGGTGTGGCCATATAAATATATGAGTAAATATGCTTAAGGTGCCTATCTACCTTTTAATTGTACCTGTGATTAGTTATGTATTCATGCTTGGTTTATTTCCTTTTTAAATTAGCCAATAGCATGACTTTGAGTAGACGACTTAGTTTCCCATACAACTAAATTGGGATTGGGCCTATGCATAGAATTTGTGAATGGTTCTGACAGAATAATAAATAGCTTTGTTACACTTTTTTAAATATGTAAAATGTCCTTTTAAATTATATAATACTTCAACATATTTACATTTGGACAGCAATTAAATTCTTGAGTAAAATCAACATGTAAAACTTAACATGTTTGAAACAAAAGTTTTTATTTAAATTGATTTTAATTGGTCTTGGTTTCTGATTGACCTCATGGTGATAATGTCTTCTATTTGAAATGTAACATGGTGATATATAATATAAGTGGTAATATTCATTTGAATATTTACATGTAAGTATATATTATTCTGTGTGTGTTTTTTAGAGGTACCAATCTTGGGAAAAAGAAGCAACACATTTGTCATATACCAGGATGTGGTAAAGTCTATGGGAAGACCTCACATCTGAGAGCTCATCTGCGTTGGCATTCTGGGGAGCGCCCTTTTGTTTGTAACTGGATGTTCTGTGGTAAAAGATTTACTCGAAGTGATGAATTACAGAGGCACAGAAGAACACATACAGGTTACTAATATTTACTTTTAACAGACAAAATGAATTATAGGGCTACATACTATCTTGAAAGTTTTTTGTTTTATTAGCACACCTGAGCTGAATTTAAAAAATGTGACCAATCACATCAAATTTTTATCTTCATTAACACCAGTTTAAAAACACTAATTCCAAACAAGCCAGTATGACTTATAACATTTTGTTTTATGCAGACGTTGGTTAGCTTTTTCTTTTTTAGTGTTTTTTTTTTTTACATTATTGAATATCTTAAGCCACATTTATGGTATTATTGTTTATGTTAAACCTTTTGCTGTTGATCTGTCTTATTCTTTCATCTTCCTCAACACTTTAATAAAAAAATAATTCCTTTTCCTCTGATGAAGTTAGACATTTCGCCTTTTCTCTTGTTTTAATGTCTGATGTAAGCAAAAGACATTTCATTGTGAAATAACCAAGGCATTGTTGATGTTAAGATTCTTTCATTTAATTGTTTTTATATAGTGTGTGGTTGTTACATAAAATGGGCCTACGAATGACCCAAACGTAATCCTAATTTATAACTTAGAGAGAGATAGTTTTCTCCTGCTACCATGTAATGTTCAAGGTGTTCATCAGTCTATGTTCAACACTGAAGAATTGAAAAATAAGTACTTTCAGTCCTAGAGAGCTTAGAAGGAAGAAGCATGGTGAAATGGAGGGCATTTCGGATTCTGAAGTCTCCTAGATCTGGATTCAAATCCATGAACTCTGTTAGATTAAGCAAATAAGCTGTCTTTGACCTGCTTTCACATCTCTTGTATTGCTTTAAATATTACATAACATAACCTGTGAAGTATTTAGTAGTATACATATTAAGATGCTCTACTTGTTTTATAGTTTCTGTCTCACTCTTCAGGTAGGTAGGTAGACAGATGAGTTGTTTATAACTACAACAAACAATGTAAGAAAGTAGATAAAGTATGCTTAGAGGCAGAGATCATGATTGCTTGGGATAGTAAGGGATTGTTGGGCAATTGGCTTGCCTTACTATGACCCTGTAACAGACTTTTCCTCAGTGGAATTTGGTCAGTAGGATATAAGAAACTGAAATGGGGAGCGGGGGGCGGGGGGGAGGTCTATGACCAAATGTGTGGAAAACACTGGGTTAAAGAGGATTTTTACATGTACCTTCAAGGCAGCACCTCTTAGGACTTTTAATTAAATGTTAACAAGCACCATGCATCTCTATGTGGGGGGGCGGGGGGCATGTAGTGTGTGTAGCATTTCACAAATATCTGATCTTTGTGCCATTTGCCATGGAGCATCTCTCAGAACTAATGTTCCAAGAGAAACTTTGGGAAATATCTTCTCAGAAGAACCCAGTATATGAATAAAAGAGGTGAGGGATCATTTGACATGAGTGAAGATGAGATTGTAGATTTTAGAATTGAGCCGTAATCTTAGTTATCTCAAGTTAGCCTTGCATTCCCATACCACTTACTACAGTGGTGAAGTTTTGTATTGTAATAAAATTTGGTATTTAAGGAAGATTTGTCTGGCATTGATTTGTTAGGTTAGAGAGGTAAAGACAAGGGTGTCATTGCAATATAATTCAGACGTGAGGTCTGTTGAGAACCTACCTCGAGTAGAGGTGCTGGAACAGGAGATAGATAAGGCATGTTAAAGAAAATAAATTAAGAAAATACTAGATTTGTTGATGAATTTCTCTGGATTCCTTTCAGGCTGGCCTTTTGCCTTCTAATCCTCTTACATAGTTAAGTCTTCATCATAGAATTTAGTCTTTTGTATTAAAAATATTTTATTCATCAGGGTCTTATTAACTTTAACATGATAAATTGGGCTTGCTCTTAATTATTCCAGCTGAAGTCAACTCAGCTAGCCATTTCTTGGGATTTCCATCTTAGTGGACCTCAAGCTTGCATTTTTACATTTATCTTGAAGTACTCTGTACTTGAATTCAGGTTTAAGAGTTGGAGGTTTAATATCATTGGTACAACATGTTATTACCTTAAATATAGCTTAAAGCTGTCAACTTTTCTTTAAAGGAATACAGTGAGTTCTCAATGGCATCAGTAGAAACTGAGACTTTTAAGTGAAATGATGTCTATCAAAAACAATTTTACCGTAGGCTGGCTGACATAAGCAAGAGTTAAGTTCCTATGGCATATTTCTGATCACAAAAACATCACTACATCGGGGACAGGCTAAAAGGGATCAGTGGGGGAAAAGGGGACATCTAATACTTTCAACAATAAAGATTTTTAAAAAACCACGCAAAACACACACCAAAAAACATCACTACACTTCTAATATTAAATATTGAAATACATATAAGATATGTGTGTGTGTGTATATATATATATATATATATATATATAAACAGGACTTTCCAATCTGCTTATGCCAGGTTCAGGGTTGCAGGTGGCTGGAGCTTCTCTCAGCAGTTCAATGCAAAAGGCAGGAACCAGCCATGGGCAAGACCCCCTTCCATTGCAGGGTGCACTCACACCTACATCCCCACTCACTCAGACTGGGACAGTGCAGACAGACACACCAATTCACCTCACGTGCATATCTTTGAGATGTGGGAGGAAACTAGAGTACCTAGAGAAAATCCATGCAGACATGGTGAGAACAGTGGCTCTATTAGAAGTCAATTTTTTTTCTTCTCGTTATTAAAAAAAAAAATTTGAACAAAATTTTATGTAAGGACCTCCTGTATGTTACAGATTATCATTTTTTAGCTGATACCTTGTAACATGTTTTAAAACAAACTATTAGCACAGTTGAGGTATTAAAATATTGTCCGAATGGCAGTCTGAAATAAGTTTGGAAGATTGCTTTTCATCAAAAAGTAAAGATGACATTTATTTTGAGGGGAAATATTCTATCAGAGAAAATTGCAGAGGCATTTCATGAAACTAATACAATGTTAATTGAACTCTGTTCCCTGTCCTTACCTGTCAGTGTTGGGTTATTTTCTTTCTCGGGGAATTATCAGTCCATTGTTGAATTTTGAAAATTAAGTTACTTAATTTTATTTCTAACAGGTGAGAAGAAATTTGTTTGTCCAGAATGTTCAAAACGCTTTATGAGAAGTGATCACCTTGCCAAACATATTAAAACACATCAGAATAAAAAAGGTATTCATTCTAGCAGTACAGTGCTGGCATCTGTGGAAACTGCACGAGATGATACTTTGATTACTGCAGGAGGAACAACACTTATCCTTGCAAATATTCAACAAGGTTCTGTTTCAGGGATAGGAACTGTTAATACTTCCACCACCAGCAATCAAGATATCCTTACCAACACTGAAATACCTTTACAGCTTGTCACAGTTTCTGGAAATGAGACAATGGAGTAAATATTACACAAATACTTATTCATTGTGGTTATTTTTATACAGTAGTGAGAAGAATATTGTTCCTAAGTTCTTAGATATCTTTTTATTGATGTGCAAAAATTTTTGGATTGACAGTAACTTGGTTATACATGACACTGAAATGCCTTACTTTGTATGATATTCCATAGTATATTAAAAATGGTAAAATTGCATGGGTTTTGTAGGTACTTTTGGAATCTAGAAGAAATGAAATTTTACCAAGTTATATAAAGAAAATTGAATTTAACAATGCGAATGGTAGTCTAACCAAATGCATCAATCCTGTGTGGTTTAGTGTAAAAATGAGAACATGTTGGTATTTATCTATTGTAAGATAAAAAAGTTGGTGGGTGAAAGAAATCATGTTATGATAAAAAAATTTTTGTAATTTTCTTGATGACTGGAATTTTTATTATGCATAACTGACAAATCAAGTTTCCAAGCAAATGTTACATAGTGTAGGCTTTACTTAGCTTATCAATTTGTCATTTTGAAGCTAATTATTTTAATTAGGTTAACTATGTACAATATTTTAAGCATTACTCTTGTAAGATTTTGAAAACTACATTTTAACATGGAACTCTAGGGATAGTCACCTTTTAAATCCTGTTGAAAAGCCATGTTTAAGATTTAATTTGCCAAAATAATGTCTTGTTAATATTCTTTCAATAACGAAGTTGGGCAATATAACCAATGTTTAAAAAAGTTAAAAATGTATAGGTTGAGGCATTTGGGTGGTAAGAAAATGTTCTAGTGAGATATCCCTTTTCTTGCATATTGGAGGACCAAAAAAATAAGGTGTATTGCGTCTTAGCAGTGACTTTTTTATCCAATCTTGTTTCCAAAAACCATGTCTGCCAGGGCCTTAAAAGCCATCATGTAAATTACCAGTAAAGTATAACATATGCAAACATAACAAAATCACTTCCATAGTGACGATACTCCAACCATATGGATATTAGTCATAGAAAACTAGTGGTTTTATGATATTTTTTTAAGTATTTTTTTTTGTCTAGGTAGTCAGTCTGCACTTAAATATCAACCATTTTCTTTTTTTGCTTCTTCCCTTAAAATTTATATGTATTCAGTACATTTAATTGAGAAACGTATGTTTTTTTATTACGCTGTATTTTCTTTTTATTTTTTAATTATTGTTTATATTTTCAATTATTAAAAAATGTACAAAATAAAGTTTCATTGCTGGTCTTGTAAGAGCTATACAATTTTCCTAAATGTATACCTGTAACTGCAGCAGTTCACCTATTTCAAAAATTTGGAATTCTGTTCATTTGTTATTCTTAAGACCACCTCAAATTTAAAGGCTACCTTATTGTACGTTTAAAGTGTATTATAACAGTGTGGTAGTTAATAAAACACTATTTTTTTTTCTTTTGAGTTTGTTGTATTCCTATGCATTTAAAATATTGCAGTGGTATGGGGCAAGAAAATCTGTTTGGTTTTTCTTCAACTTAGCCTTTTATTTGCCTTAGTTTTGATTTCAGACTCCGAAATGATTTTAAACAGGTATATTTGCTTAAAAAGAAGAATAGAGGTACTAGCTGACTACTAATTTTTTACTGAAGAATGAGCTTATTATTAAAACTTTGGAAAAAAATATTTTATCTTTGCCCAAATTGAGTAATATCAATGCCATTTTGCAAGCCTTGTTTTTTATTTGTTTATTCTTCCTGTTAAAGCAATGTGCAGCATATTTTGATTTATCAGAAACTTGAATTTATGTGAAGATTCTTAAAAAAGATAACATAAGACAAGTTTTGGTAATGATAGCAAGTTATTGAAAGGTTATATTTTGAATTTGTGTATGTAATTATGATAAAGGCAGGGTAGGAGGAAAGGAAAATTTAATATTAACATGACTATATTTTAGATATTTTTAAATTAAAAATCCAATTCTCCACATGTCTACAGTGGGGTAAAGATTTCCATGGTCTGTTTTCCAGGCTCAATGTGACACTGTCAATAATATCTTTGAATGCATAGGACAACTCTAGATATATATATAAACATAAATAAAGTTTTTCCTAATGAAACTTAAGCTTGTTATGTGAAATAAGGTCTTGGAATTATAGAAATTAATGGAATGTACAATTATTTTGAAGTTATATAAGGATTAGAATTTGAATCTTCAAACTCCTTTAGGCAATTAATTTTTTTTTATTTAGGAAGTATGAAAAGGATTATGTTAGGAGATTGTTCACTAAGCAAAATTCTCATTAAGTCAGGAAATTAAAAAACTTCAGGGATGGTATAGATGTTTTTAAGTATTGAAATTTTACAGTACATATGTAAAATTCAATACTTTCTGATCCATGAGTTTTCAAGCATATTTTATCAGTTCTTAGAGCATGAATGCAATGAAGAAAGTAAGTAGGCTTGAAAATTATTTAAGGGTTTGGAGTGCTCACTAGAAATACAGCAGTGAACTTTGGATCTTTACCTAACAAAGAAGTCAAAGTATTCATCCTCAGAATATGTGGTTTTTAAATATTTCTATATTCGTGTTTAAAAAATGTTGAATATACCCTGGAAACAATATTTGAAGAATTATCCTGAAGTCGGGTTTTTTTCTAGTTAAAAAATTTATTGTGTAGATACAGAAGTTGGCAAAAATAGGCTTATAGTTCATATGGTAAATAATAGAAGAATAAACTCGTGTACTCAGAACTGTGAGCCTACTTTTGCTCACCCCTGTATATTTAATAGTTTTTTATAATTGCTTTATTTTTGTAAATGCTAGAGTTAAGATACATTCAGTATATTTACATAGAAATAAGTCCTATTTATCAGAATATACTCATCTAATGGAGTAGGTGTCTGTACTCTATGCCTTAATTTAAAGAAAATATCACTTAAGAAATTTTTATTTTTTGTGGATTGAGAGTCAAGGACTTTAAAAAGCAATTCAGTTAACCAAAAAGCATGTAAAGTTTTAATGGAGTAAACCTGTTGCAAAAAGTCAGGTTCTCTGTAAGTAACTTTGGGCAAAATAGCGAAAATGCTTAAGATTTTTCAAATAGTGAAATTGCTTAAAAATTAAACATACGTGTACATACAAAACTGAAGGCATGTCATACATTTCATGGAAAATAGTTCTTAGGCAATATTCTTCAGAAAATGCTGGGAGTATTTTAAAATGTCCACATAGCTTCATCCTTGACCTACTAGATCTACATCTCTGAGTATGGGGAATATATATGTATTATGTAACAGCTTCTCTAGTGAATGATAAACAGTCCTGGATTAGAATCATCTAAATGGAGCAAGTATCCCCTTAGTGTCTTAATTGTAATTTAGATCCTCATATTGACTGCTCATGATCCCAAAATGTTTTATTAAAATTTATATTGTATTTAATATTGTTTGAAATTTGGGGTTATTAAGTAGTAACTTTTGGTTTTAAAATACATAAGTTGACATGTTCATGCTACCTATGAGTAGATAATTTGGTTTTTGGTTTTAATGCTATTGATAAAAATTGTTTTCAATGTAAAAGAATTGTTTCACTAAGTAGTATGTTTAAAACTTTTTGCCATCAATGAGTAGTAATTCTTTTTTTATCCTCCTCCAAGGATATGTTTGCTTGTTTTTAATAGATGTTTTTAGAGAGAGGAAGGTGGGGAGAGAGAGAAACATTGATTGGTTGCCTCTCGTACGTGCTCTGGTGCCCCAATGGGAAATGGAACCCAAAACCTGGGTATGTGCCCTGACTGAGAATCGAACGCATGGCTCTTAAGTGCACACCATGACCCTCCAACCAACTGAGCCACACCAGCCAGGGCCAGTAATTCTTTTGTTGTCTGATAATGAGCATGGAACAAATTGGTTGATATCTTGGGAACAAGATTTGATATTTTAGTAAAATCACCTCCTTTACTTAGTGTTGGAGACACAAAGATATATTGATTTGGCCCAGTTCCTTGTTCAGGTAGACTTGCATATCAAATGTATTGTGGTAAATTTATACTAGTGGCAGATACAAAATTGCTCTAGAAACCTGGTGGATACTGCATGGAGGAGTTTTGGAAACTCAGGCAGAGACATTAGCAAAGGTACAGTGTGGTACTTAAAAAGGGAAGAATAGAGGTACCCGGGAATTTGTGAGAGATGGAGTGTCAGTGTTTTGGAGGAGGGGCTATCGAATTGAAAAAGGGGTTCAGAATTTAAACTTTACCAGTGATTCCCAATCTTCTGGGGATCACAGTAAGTGAGGGCACAAGACAAGAGGCGCTGGAGACAGCAAGCATACAATACTAAGTTTGGTCACGAAGAGAAGAAAGATGGACGATGTGTGGCTGAGTCAGGATTGAGAAAATTGTTGAAAATGTCTTTGTAAAAGGGACATTTATATTGATGAATGTTAAAAGAGAATAGAAAAACTTAAATGACCACTAAGCTACCCAGATACAAATGCATAACAAAATTGGAGTTGAAGTTTAAGAAAATGCATGGATATGCTGTCATGTAACATGATTCATACCATGTCATTATATATTTAAAACAGTTTTTTAGTGTTAATGATATGCTGAAATGGACGGGGGCGTGGGGGGGTGGGTGTCTTTATTCCTTCAGCCTTTCCTCCCCACCTCCCAGCCTTTAACTTCCTTGCTTCTCTTCTAAGTCCATATTAAACTACATAGTAGACATGTGATATGTGGCAGTTTCTTGCCTTGAAGTTTTCATCATTATAAAAGGGATAACTAACAATAGTTCCCAACAAGATGGTTTTGAGGGTTAAAATGTAAGCATTTAGCAGTGTCTGGCTTATAGTAAAGGCTCAATAAGTGGTTTGTATTTTTTTTTCACACCTGTTAATTCTTGAGATTTCATTTTTCTGTAGTAAAAAGACCATTATTTTGGATTTTCCATTGTTTGACTATGGTTCATGCATTGATTTTCTTTTTCAGAATAAGGGGTAATTTTTGTTTATTCTAGTATTTTTATTGATTTCAGAGAGGGAGAGAGAAACATCATGATGAGAATCATTGATTGGCTGCCTCCTGCACACCCCCTACTGGTATCTAGCCCGCAATCCGGGCATGTGCCCTTGACTCGGGACCCTTTAGTCCGCAGTTTGATGCTCTATCCACTGAGCAAAACCAGTTAAGGTGGTAATTTTGTTTTTAATGTAAAAATGTGGAAAGTGAACTTTAGAATCTAAATTGATAGTGGACAGTGTGTCTAAAGTGACTGCTTCTTACAAAGGATGGAATACGAAGAAAAAAATGAAGCAGAAACGTAGTGTCTTGAAGAAATCACACTCTGATGTAGAATTCTTTCCTATTTTAACATTTCTAGGAGTCAACCAAAGAATCTTTAGGTTTATTTCAATTGAAAGAAAATTTAGCATGTAAGGTTTCCAACCTTAAATTGGAAAAGGCCATCAAAGAAATGCATCTTATTTCTCCAAAAGAAAGAAAAAAGTCTAATCTTCCAATTACTAGACGACAGGGAAATACTAACTTCTGGCCCGTTTTTTGAATATTACTTCCTCCCACCTTCAGGGATGAGCTGTTTAGATGATCCGACAAGGAGTGGACATCTGGTCAAATCTGAGCCAAGTAAATAATTTCTGGGAATTTGGAATCGGAAAGCTAATGTCTTGGGAGGTTGCATTTGGAACATGTATGTGAAGCAGAAAGACAATAAGGCAAAGATGAGAGAGATACAACCCCAGAAGAAAAAGATGAAAATAGTGCCAGAATTCCTGAGAACTAGTTTTTGTTCCAGTGTTTTGTGCCTTTTTGCATTTCCTCTTCCGGATTTCCTGAAGATACTCTTCAAACCTTACAGAGACTGCTTCACTTCCACCTTTAGTTTTTTTCTTAAGTTTGGGAAGCTGTTATTTGCTACCAAATAATGCCAACTAAAACATCTGAGATACAGTTCTTTCTGTACAGTGGTTTGAAATCATTGATGACTTGGTCCTGTAGAAAATACCATCAAAGCTGTGGTTAGTGCCGGATGAGTCAGGCTTAGATGAGTCAGGAATTTAGTTTTGCTATGTGAGTGAGTCAGGATGGACCTTGAAGAACCAGTGGAATGTTTCCAAGAGAACTGATTAAAAGACTTAGAAGTCCATCTATAGTCTGAGCACACTCTCTTATCAAAGGGCATTGTCTGTGTTTGGTCTTAAGGAATGACTCTCTGCCAACATTAGCTTTATAGTTAATATCTAACACCACATAATCTTCCCTTTATATTTTCACTAGGTATTTGGGCTCAGGTTTGGTTTGGGCCTTACTTTTAATTGTGTAAAACCACTTAGTTTTCCTCACACCCTGATCCTTTACAAATTCTTAGCTAATTGGATCTTTCTCATTTTTACTCTTGGTAACTTTCTGTGGCTTTTTCATCTTGAGTCATTTAATAACTTTCACTGTATAATGTAGTGCATAGGTTTTAGACTTAGCACACCTGGGTTTATGTCCTGGCTCTGCTGCTTCAGGCTATGTAACTGTGACTACCTTTCCGCTCAGCCTCAGTTTTCTCGTCTGTACAACAGGGATAACAGTTGCATCTTCTTAGGGTGATAGAGGAGATTAAATAAATTCATGCCTGTAAAACACATCCCACAATACCTGGCACATAGTTAAATATTAGTAAATAAGCCTTGGAGAAATCAATGTTTCTCCTATACTTGGAAATAATAATCTCCATTCCGTATTAATGTGTTCATTCACTTTGATCCACCTAGTTGTCAGCAAACATTTATTTACAAAATTGCTAGCATTCATATTGTGCCTTTTTTTATTATGTAGCTTTTCAAACATACAGAAAAAATATACAAAATAGAATACCTGTGCAACCACATCCAACATTTGCAGTTACCATTTTATAAGTATTCGCTTATTTTCTTTTAAAAAGAAATGATTATAGCTATCGTTGAAATCTATATAGCCCTATCTCATTCCGTTTTTTTCCCTATGCTTATATGTGTGCATAATAGAATTGTTTTCATGTTTTTGAAACTGTAAATGGTATCATATTGTACACAACCTTTTGGGATTTGTTTTTTTTACTCATATTTGAGATGTATCCATGTTAACACATGTTTCTCTAAATTATTTTAAATACTGTAGCTCACTGAATTAGTATATCACAATTTATTTTCTTTGCATATTTAAGTTATTTCCAATTCTTGACTACTATAAACAGTGACATGTTTCCTTGTGCACGGTGTGTTTCTCTGAGGTATGTACCTAGAACTTCAGTCACTGGCCAATAGAATATTCTTCAGATTTACCAGATATTTATTGCCAAATTGATCTCCACAGTGTACCTACCAAGTTACATTCCTACCAGCAGTGTATAGGAGTCACATTTTCCCACACCTTCCCCAGTCCTTGGCCTTGGCAGATAATTTTTTTCCAATGAAAATATAATTTTATTTTGGAATTTGACAAAATGATTTAAAATTCATCTGGGAGAAAAACTAGCCAGTGTAACTAAGACGTTAAAGAGGAATCAGAAAAACTAAGCCATGTACATATAAAGAGATTGATACCAGTAGGCTTAACGAAACCTTCACTAACTAGCAGAAAATGCATGTTTTTCCTACTGGTTCTTCCTGTTTAACTCATTTAGCTCCTTGCCCTAGTATGGTGCTCCCCCGGATTCTCGCTGCAAGGATCTCTTCACACAGTATACAGCCCTCTGGGATCAGATGTAAAGAAGGTTCAAGCCAGCTCGCTGCCTTCCACGGTGCTCTCTCCATCCAAGGGCTGGGAGTATAGGCTACTGCACTGTCTCTACCCTCTTGTCTCTACCCTGTTCTCTCTCCCTCCATCCCCACCCCACCCCACCCCAACACAAGTAGTCATTAAGCAACCAGTCAGCTGCATTAACTGACTTCAAATGGGCAACTTTCTTGCAGAGACCCCCATTGCCATATATATATATAAGTGTGTGTGTGTGTGTGTGTGTGTGTGTGTGTGTGTGTGTGTGTGTATGTATACACATGATGCATGTGAAATGCTAACTCCTGATTTCGATTCTCATTTCCCTGCATGCTAGTCAGGTTGAGCGTATTTTCATTAAGTGTGTAATCCATTTATGTTTCCTCTGAAGGGAATTGCTTATTTGAATTCTTTGTCCTCTTGCTTCTTGGGGGTTATTTGCACTTTAGCATTGATTTTTAAACACTTTTAATAAGTTCCAGGTATATGATTTAGAGATATATGGATCGATGATATCTTTTCCCAGTCTGATGCTTACCCTTTAACTTTGCTTATGTGTGTATTATTGTTTTATGGATGTTTTATTTCTTTGAGCTGGAACTTTGTGTCTCTCTGAAGAAATTCTTTGCCTAGTGTCATAAAAATATTTTTCTCTACAAGTTTATATTTTTTGCCTTTCAATTTATCTTGTTAATAATTTTTTCTTGTGGTGTTAAGTATATGCTTTCCATAGGGAAATAATTTTGAAATAATTTTTTGAAATAATTTTTTCTTGTGGTGTTAAGTATATGCTTTCCATAGGGATAGCCAGTTGTCTTAGCAAAGTTTATTGAATGGCCCAACTTTCCCCACTTGTAGTGCTATCTCTGCCATTTATCGAGTTTCCATTTTTGTGTCAATTGATTCCTTTATTCCTTTCTGTCTTCCCTGTGCTGACACCATAAGATCAATACTGTGTCTTTCATGTTTTGACATTTGGTAGGGCAAATCTCCACCCCCCCTTAACCTGCCCTTCAAAATAGTTTTGACTGTTCTTGAGCTCCGGCTCTTTCTGTCAGTTTTAGGATTCAATTGTCAAGTGCCATTGAAAAGTCAAGTGCCATTGAAATAAAAGTTAGGACTTTTATTTGAATTACATTGAGTTTGTAGATTAATTTGGAGGAAGAATGTTATCTTCCTATCCATGAACATTCTTTATCTCCATTTATTCAAATCTACTTTAATATCCTTTTATAAGGTTATTATTTTCTCTTTGAAAGGTCTTACATATAATTTCTTACGTGTATTCCTATGCAGTTTTTGTTTGTTTAGTTGTTGCTTTGGGGAGTAGGTTTTTTAAAGTTAAATGTGTAAATTGATCAATGCTGGTCTATAAAAATGCTATTGGTTTTTGTAAATTGATTTTATCTAACAATTATACATCTTTTGCTAGTTTTAATAGTTTGTAAGTTCTATAAAGTTTTCTATGGAGACAGATTGTTTGAAAATAGGAAAAGGTCTGTCTCTTCATTTTCAGTTCTGATAAACTCTTTAAAAAGATAAACTCTTTAAAAAAAATATTGCATTGGCAGCTTACTGTTAAATAGGAGTGGTGGTAACAGACCTCTGTCCTCTTTCTGACTACCATTTACTTTTCTTTCCCACAAAAACCTTGTTTGATCCTTCTGATGTTATTTATGGGTAGCAGAATAGGCATTATCTTCATTTATAGTTCAGGCCCAGGCAAATTATCACACAAAGTCATAACAAATGCTAGAGAATGCGGACTCAATTCCAGATCTCTGACTTCATATCCCGGGTGATTATCCCACGTACCACATCTGTCTCCATAGAATTAATAGGATTGATGGCATTTTTTCCTTCCTTTAACAAACATTTGGGATAAAATGGTGGTCGATTCATAGTTTCTATCCTGAAGGACATAATCAGAGAGGCAGGACATTCTCACTACTACTTACCTTCCTGACGTTTAGAAAAAAAAATTATCTGTACTCTTTGTAAAAATACATATTTTTATTGATTTCAGAGAGGAAGGGAGAAAGAGATAGAAACATCAATGATGAGAGAGAATAATTGATCGGCTGCCTCTTGCACAGCCCCTACTGGGGATCAAGCCCACAACCCGGGGAGGTACCCTGACTGGCTGAGCCATGCCAACTGCGCTCCTGTACTCTTTCTATTAGAAGAACATATTCCCTTTCATTGCAAAGTTTGAAAAAGAGTATTTCCCCTGCCCCTTAAACATGATCATCTAAGAGCTACATGATACCTCTGCTAAGTGTCCAGAGATGCAATATCTGGAGCATCGTACTCCAAGCATGCCAGAGCCTGGGCAAAGGCCCTCTCCTTTGCACAAGATTATGTACATGAGGGCACCTTATGACATTCAAAGGAACATAGGGGCTTACTTGCTCAGGCTCTAGTGTTAGGCTCAAGGATAACTTGATAGGCCAAATTCAGGGCATAAAAAAACAGAACTAAGAAAAGTTGCTCATAGGGTGTCTTTCTGGCCAAAGTCTCAAATCTACTCTAATACTGGAGACAGTGAGTCAACCCTGAAATGGAAACCAGAGACTACAAGGCAGTAACATAGGCATTCAATCAACTTTCTAGTCATAGTTGGTGAAGAAGGGAAACGTACTACTTTGCCCTGTAAAATCATATTTGCCTGATGGTGCACAGCAGGAGGGGGAAACACCACCCACAGTCAGGGGCTTTGTATTATCTGGTCTCCTATCTACGGGGCTGGTTCCCTTTTCAATTGGCAAAGGATAAAAGGTCAGTTTTTTGAGATATTCTGTGTCCCAGACTTTAAACTTAGGACACAGGCAGGAGAGGTTTGGAGGAAGGCAGTGAGCAGTCAGAGCAGCTGGTTTGGAGGAATGTGCAGGAGAATCGGACTGGCTCAGCTTTTAGCATCGAGTGCTGGGCATCCTCCTAATCTGTACATAGAGAACCGCTGAAGTTCACAGGATGCAACTTCTTGCTTCTTGAGCCAACATTATTTGAAGGTGGCTTTTTGGACTCCGACCCAGTGTGATCATATCCTCTCTGTTCTCCAGGCTTTGCCCTAAAACTCAAGAGCTGCTGGGAGCACGCTGCAAACTTAAAATTCCTCTTCGGTTTTGCTGTGCAAGGTCAGAGAAGTGATCCCTTTGCAAACCGTCATAAAATGAACAGGATCACAGTGTGGCTTCTATCAAGTTGCTAGACAGACAGGCCTCCAGCTGCAGAGGGCCGAGGCCACGCTTGCCACTGAGGTCTAAGAATTAGCAGCACTAGGTTGCTAACTCCTTTGTTTTTGGCAAAGTTTCTTGTGCCCTCCTGTCCCTCTTGTGAGGTGGGCAGGCAGTGAGGCTGGGTGAAGCCAGGATTTGGCTTGTCTCACTGTCACCTCCTCCTCTCCTTCACAATGAGCTTCTTGAAAGAGTTGGCCATTCTCTTTCCACTTCCTCTCCTACTTCCTTCCGTTTACTCTCATCTGGTGTCTGCCCCATTGCTCCACTGAAAGTGCTCTTGGAAAGGTAAACGATGCCCTCCATGTCGCTAAACCTTGTAACATTAAACGTTTGCATCCTGCTTGACCTCATGGCGCATTTGGGTCAGCTGGCTGCTCTCCGCTGCTTGAAGCAGTCTTCGTGACAGCCACGACCCTCCTGACTTTCCTTCTGCCTCTTTCCACACCTCCCCTCTCTCCTTTGCTGGCTTTTCTTCTCACACCTGACACTTAAATGTCAGATTTTCTTAAGACTTGATCCTGAATGGATTTCTCACTTTTCTTTTCTTCTTCTTCTTCTTCTTTTTTTTTTACTGGATGATCTCATTCATTCTGGGAATTTACTATTATACCAGATATGAAAAGCTTTCCAATTTTTTTTTTTTATCTCCACTCCTCACTTGAGTTGCAGCCAACATATTGAACTACCTATTTGGCCCCTCTATTGGAGGTTTCACAGGTGCCTCAGATTGTATGTGGTGAAAGCCCAGTTTCTGAATGTCTGCCCCTCTCCCAGTATTTACCTTAATGAATAGCATCATTATATGATCTAAATGTTCATGCCAGAAAAGTGAAAATTAACCTTGACAGTCCTGTCCCTCTCACCCCCTTTTGGTTCTGTTGATATTCCAAGTGTCTCCAAGGCCATGGATCTCTCTACACTCTGTCGGCAGCCTGGTCAGCAATATCCTCTAATTTGGGCTGCTCACAACCACTCATCCTCACCCTTAACTAGTCCAATCTCTGCATAGCGGTGCAGAGTGATCTTTTATAAATATTAATCTCCTTAAAACATTACTAGCACTTCAGATGGCATCCTGAGTCTTGTCAGTGGCCCAGTTGGTCCTCGGCTGACTTTATCAGCCCCTCAGATAAGTGGTCCTTCACGTTCTGTGGCAGCCATGCTGCCTTCTCTCACGCCTTGCCTCTGGGCTTCGTGTATCTGTCAGGGCTGCATTATGACTTCTGTGCGCTCTGGCACTTTTGCCTGTGGGTCCCTTCCTAAATTTTTTAAAAATTATATTTTATGTCCAGCCAGAGTGGCTCAGTGATTGAGCATCGACCTATGAACCAGGAGGTCACAGTTCAATTCCCAGTCAGGGCATATGCCTGGGTTTTGGGCTCAGTCCCCAGTGGGGGGCATGCAGGAGGCAGCCGATCAATGATTCTCATCGTTGATGTTTCTATCTCTCTCTCCCTCTCCCTCTTGAAGTCAATAAAAAAATATTTTTTAAAAATTATATTTTTATGACTGTATTGTACAGAGATTAATATAATCCAGGTTGGGTTCATTGTTTTCTTTTTTTCTATCAAGATAAAATTTACATAACATAAAATTGACCACTTTAAAATGTGTAATGCAGTGGCATTAATACAGTCATAATGTTGTGCAGCCACCTCTATCTAGTTACAAAACATTATCCAAAAAGGAAACCCTGAACCAATGAAGCAATTGTTCTCCATTACCCTCTCCTCCCAGTCTCTGAGAACCACCAATATACTTTCTGTCTCTCTACGTTTAGTTATTCTGGACATTTCATATAAGTGGTTTCTTTCACTTAGCATACAGTCTTGGAGGTTTATCCACACTGCAGCATGTATCAGTGCTTCATTCCCTTTGAAAAAACACAAACACAACTTTTTTTTTTTAATCCTCAACTGAGGATATGTTTATTGATTGATTTTTTTATTTTTAGTTATTCCTCACCTGAGGATATTTTTTCCATTGATTTTTAGAAAGAGTGGAAGGGAGCGGAAGAGACAGAGAGAGAGACATATTCATGTGAGAGACACACATTGATTGATTGCCTCCTGTACTTGCCTCCTCTGGCCAGTGATCTAGCCTGCAATTGAGGTATATGCCCTTGACTGGAATTGAACCCATGACCCTTCAGTCCATGGG
>NW_005353838.1:6619165-6624730 GCF_000412655.1 Myotis brandtii | reverse complement strand
TATAAACATTGCCTATTTATTATTTTTCTTTTAAATTATTTGATCTCTACTCAAATGCAAGCTCCAAAGGATAAGGATCTCTATTCCAAGCACCCAGAATAGTACCTGGCACAAAGTAAATGCTCAGCAAATATCTGGTAAATGAATGGATTCTCCCAAACCACTGAAAGCAAAACAAGCTGTTACTAAAATTTTGGAGAGTTTAGCTCAATACAAATAATAGTGTCTAATTTAATAGTAGATATATGTTCTGAAATTTCACTAAGCAAATCCTGGCCAATTTCTCTCCTTAGACCCCAGTTTATTGCCCTCATCATGGACTTCTTCTTTTTTTTTTAAGCTTTCTTTTTTCTCTCTTCTCCACAACTGCTGGAAAAGTATAGGTTTCTCTCTTTAATAGAGAGAATGATTCAATCCTCTCTTTTCTTGCCGACTCAACTACAATATGCCCAGGACACCTCATCTTCATCAGCCCCAAGAGCCCATCAAGAAACAGGACGGTGTTTCCCAACAAAGAATCCCCGAGCTTTGGAATGACACTTCCCCTCCCCAAACTGTGGAGTGATTAGTGAGTGATTTTGCTCTAAAGAGAACTTTTGTCTGTATCATATCTTAGTATATCAGGAAGTGTCAATGTCAAAATAGTAAGCTCAATGTAGAAGACTTAATGGTGATTTTTGCTTTCTTCTTTTAGCTTATTTTATTTTCTACCTTTTCCAAAATAAACATGTAGCACTTGTGTAATAAGGACAACAGTTTTAAGATTATTCTCTTCTGTAATATGAGTGTGTACATCTAACAAGTAAGCAAATAGCTCTCGAGACATCTTGGTCACAAAGAAAGTGAGTACAGCATATGTGTGCTGGACATAGATAGGAAAGGATGGAAGGAGCAAATAACCGCCCAAGGTTAATGAGGCAACTACCACTTCTGGTCAAGATGAAATAACAGAGACCACCCTCTTTAAACAATTAAGAAACTAAACAAAACATGTAAATTAATGGTTTTCAGACACTGGACCACAGGTAGCACAGGACAGCAATCCTTGGGAAAATGAGAACAAATGTGGTGTGACCAACACTGGATGAGAATAACAGGAGACTAGAAGAAGATTACAGAGAGAGGCTCCAGGCCCCAGAAGGGGCAGGGAAACTCAGACAGAGCTCATCAGTTTCCGTGAGTGGAAGATAGAGACCTGAGAATTCAGGGAATCCAAGGCAGTTAGAATTTGGAGGGTAGAGTACTAAAGAGGAGAGAGCTTCTTAGAGAGGAGTGAGTGTCATGAAAAGGAGAGATCTATGGAGAGAGAGAGAGAGAGAGAGAGAGAGAGAGAGAGAGAACGAACCAGGGACAAACGTGGGCTCTGTTAGCCTCATTCTAGGCAGGGCTACTATTTCCCTTGGTTTGCTTAGTAACCATTCTGCTAACTATCTCTCCCCCTTTTACAGCCTTCTATCTAATTAATACTTCGCTTACACAGAAAGAAACTTCTTTAGTTAAACATGGCATTTCATTCATCTAGCATTCTGCTAAAAATCACATTTTAACAAGACTTTGCATCTCCTAGCCTCTTTTAAAAGTCATTTATCTTTAAAGGGGCTTGTCCCTTCTCGCCTCTGAGTAGTTAGAATGCACCGACCATAGACCACAACAGTTTTTATGCAGCTACTCGGTGGTTTAATCACGATGCAAAAGCAACATTGCTAATCTGGACAATCTACATGGATGACAACTCATGGAAATAGCTATCAATTAACAACATAATTGTCACTTATACGTTGCCAACATTAAAATAGGCAATTGTTACTTCTATGAGGCTTTGTACTTTTCCCCTTCTTCTCTTCACAGGGCTTAAATATAGGGCAGGGGCCAGGATTGAAACGTTTAAACTGATGACCAAGTTCATTGTTGGTTTAATCATTAGATCATCTTTCCTTTGGGTTGTACAGAAGTGAAAACAGTGGTGCTAGTCATACAATTTCACTGCAGGCGTGGTGGGTCAACTGTGCTTTGGCTCTGAAATCTCTACAGCATCAAATGTGTTGCCAGGTCTATATTCTCTTTAATAGGGGCCATTGTAGACAGAGTGTGACATGCGAGTTCTCTCCTATTTTGTTCCATCAAGATCGTGTCAAAGAAAAGCCAGCCTCTACATGAAGGCAAAGTCCATTTTTGCTAGAGCAGCTGCAAAGAATTTAGTCCAGCATCATCAAGATAATAGCCTCAGTGTCCTCCTCTCTACGCTGTTTCAACATAGCACACCCCACCTCCCGCTTTTGTCAGTGCGTGGCCAAAAGTACAGAAGGAAAAGAATCCGATTCCGTGGAGGAAGGGCATCGTGAAGATCAAAAGTGCCACGACCACCGTCCGTGTTGCATAGCTCTCACCTGGCAGAAGACAGGCATCAGGTGGAAAGCATTTCCTGGTCATGCAGGAACTACATGAACTGCCTAAATTTTTCCATTGATTTTTAGAAAGAGTGGAAGGGAGCGGAAGAGACAGAGAGAGAGACATATTCATGTGAGAGACACACATTGATTGATTGCCTCCTGTACTTGCCTCCTCTGGCCAGTGATCTAGCCTGCAATTGAGGTATATGCCCTTGACTGGAATTGAACCCATGACCCTTCAGTCCATGGGTCAGTGCTCTATTCACTGAGCCAAACTAGCCAGGGCTGTTTATTAATTTTTTTAATTTTTATTTTAAAAAGAGAGTGAGGAAGGGGGGGAGAGAAAGAGAGAGAGAGAGAGAGAGAGGAGAGAGAGAGAGAGAAAGAAACATCGATTGGTTGACTTCTGTACACACCCTGATCAGGAGCAAACCTTCAACCTAGGTATGTACCCAGATTGGGAATCAAACCCACAACTTTTGGTGTATGGGACAATGCTCCAGCCAAGTGAGCCACCCAGCCAGGGCAGTACTTCATTCCTTTTTAAGGCTGAATAATATTGCATTATATGGATGTACCACATTTTGTTTATACATTTATCAATTAATGGGCATATTGTCAAGAGTGCTGCTATAAATGTTTGTGTGCAAGTATTTATTTGAATGCCTGTTTCAGGTATCTTGGGTATATACCTAGGAGTGTAATTGCTGGATTAATTATTCTGCTGATTTTAAGAGAAATTAAAAACATTTTCATGGACCCCTAATCCTATTGTGAACCTAGGCACTGTGCCTATAGTGCCTGCTGATTAAGTGGACCCTGCATTCTAGTCCTTCTGTCTGGAGTGCTTCTGTTTCATTTTCACTGCTCCAGGAGAGGAGCAGCCCAGCCAGCAAAACCTACTATTGGGAAGACCTACTGTGCCTTGTAGAGCAGATGGGGCCCACTGAGTAGGATTTATTCTCAATTCCCACACAAGAGAGATATGTGAATTGATGGCAATAGTGAGTCTGAGCTCAAAGAAAAGGACTGCTTTATACATCTGCATAATCAACTCGCTGTGTGGCTCCCCCAGCTCATGTCCCAGCCCCTGGCGCCAGGGACCTCTTGGTTCTCATGCTTTCACCCCCACCTCAGCTACCGCCTGTTGGAGAACCTGACCTTAACAAAAGAAAAATAACGGATCCCTCTCATCTTGACTATTGCGTTGGTGATCTGCGATAGTAAAATATGACCTAGTTCTGCTGACATAATTATTTCTTCAAGACCCTGGGGTTGTCTTCTTGTATTAACTGGAAAGTTTTGAGTAAAATGTGATCTGCCATCGTTTCATGTTCTTTGCATCAGTGTAGTTCTTTATGCTGACATTTGTAACAAGAGAAGACTATGTAGTCAGTGAGAAAAGTCCCTACCCAACTTTCTTAGTCAAACCCACAATATTTTCCATTCCCCCTTTTAATTACACTTGCTCTGTGGTTTGGGTAAGTAGACCACATTGCTTGCTGCCTAAATTATTTTCCAACTACCAAATTGCTACATCCCTGAACACATCCCCAAATCATCTCCTACATGCTTTCAGGCAAGCTGCCTTTTAGGACATTGAACTGTATCCTGTATTATGATATATAATTACAGCATCAATGTCTATACACCTTTTTTTTACAAATACATGCTAATTATTTTTCCTGTTTCAAGATGATTGAAACAGTTCTTGGGCATTAAAGGGTACTGTCAACAGAGTAAATGTTGAGCAGAAGATTGGGGTGGGGAAACCCAGAGGAAGCCAAGTTTCCATAGATGAACACTCTAACTTCTCACTAGCCGTGATGCTTCTTAATATGCCTTTGACAGTTAGTAATTGGTGGGTTTCCCAACCTCCCTTTGAATTATTTTGTGAAATCAAATGGGTCACTATGAAGCCTAGATACTCAGTAATCTTATTTTATTTTATCATCTCAAAATTAGCCCCATTTGGAGATGTGCAAATGGTATTTGTCTGTACTTAACAAATGTTTCTCCATGCTGGAAAACTGCCTCTACTTTTGTCAAGAACTCAAGCTGATACTAAATACCGTGGTAATCCAAATGGCTAATGGATCTGCGAAACCTGAGAACATAGCATTTAAAAAAAAATGCAAGGAGGAGAAAGAATAAAAAGGGCTTTCTGAATCCTAGATACTATGAATTTCCCCAAGACTCCATATTTTATGAGATAAACTAGACATAAAAGGGTTTTCTTAACCAGTTGGATAATCTTTCTCTCCTCTATAGTTTCATTTTACATCTTTCACTATGATTTATAGGTCTGGTTTTAATTTCAAATTTTGAACATGGGACTTGGGAACCTTGATTCTCAATTATAAGCTCTATTTATCAAAATTATTCTAATGGGTAACCCCAAAATGTGCAGGAAGACATAAGAAGGTGCATAGTGAAACTCAAAAATAAAATCTGGGCAAAGTCAGGTGGCAGCAGGTCTAGTCCTCTGCTCATCAATATTGTAAACTCGGGTGAAGAAGGTGCAAGTGGAAGGACACGTGTGGAGGGGTACTGTGCCTAATTAAGATATTAAAGAGGAGCCTGTCCCGCCTTGGCCAGAGTTAATTAGCTCTCCCCATTATCTGATGTTTCATTACCTTCTAAAGTTTCTTATGCAAAGTCTCGCAAGAGGTGTTTTATGAACAAGTTGTAACTATTTTTATGGATTTCAGTGATTTAGATCAGGTTCATGACCCACAGCCACATTTGCTATTATGAGCAATATAGACTTGATTTTTTTGAGACTTTGTGCAATGAATGTCAATTTTTTCCTCCTTTGAGTAGTTCTGAAAACATCGTTTTTTTTAGTTATTTTTATGTGATCCTTTACAACAAAAATGAAAATGAAAGGAGATATTGAGACGTAAACTGACCTTTGCCCCTATTTGAGATTCTGGGAATGGGGAGTTCCTTTTCAGTGTTGAATGGACAGGGGTACCCACAGAATATCATCCTATGAAATAAAGAAGTAATATGCAAATTGACCATCACACCCTCACACAAGATGGCCACCCCCATGTGGTCACAAGATGGCCACGCCCATGTTGTCACAAGATGGCTGCCACAAGATGGCTGGCAGGGGAGGGCAGTTGGGGGTGACTGGGCCAGCAGGGGAGGGCAGTTAGGCATTGATCAG